>NC_056748.1:319225760-319520760 GCF_019279795.1 Protopterus annectens
ATCCCGTGATAGATGGGCAAACTTTCGAATGCTCTTGCCAAATCTCATCATCCCCTCCTCCTTAGATATGCTAGAGAATAAATCAATTACATCTATAGTTAAAAAAATCACTTTCTCATTCCATAATTCATGTTTCAACCGACTTAAAAATTCCCATTAATCTATAACAATGTGAGGGACCTTATTGTATACCGGCTTCAACCATCTATCTATAACAATACCATAAGGGAATGTTTTCGATTTGCTTCCCAAGATTATAGGTTGAAAGGGGGGGGGTCAATAAGGTCCTTGTTTACCTTTGGGATACCCACAATAGTAGCCAATACAGGAAATTCAACTCACAAATAATTGTACATGTTAGTGTCTATCCTATTATTTAATAAAAATTCCTCAAGGAATAGATCTATCCGGTGATATCCTATATTGACTTCATTAAGCGATATGGTTTCGTAATTACCAGAATTGTGGAGGATATTGTGTATTTTATTAATATAATTAGTACTGTCATACAATACTATACCTCCACCTTTATCTGGTTTCATAACCCGTAAATTTTTGTCGCTACATATGGCTTGTAAGGCCAAATGTTCCCCCTTGCTCAAATTAAATTTAATTTTGGCTTTCTTACAGCTCTTATAGTACTTGTACAGCTCGTCTATGACTACTTTCTCAAAAGCCGCTAGTGTACTGTTCTTGGACGGCATATATGTACTTTTCTTTTTGAATTCATTATTCTGAACTATACTTTCATTGTCGTAAAACTGTAAACCCAAATTCAGTTTCCGTAAAAATAACTTAAATTCTATAATACTATCCACTATATCAAATTTCATGTTAGGGACATATTTCATCCCTCGTGAAAATAATAAAAAGTGTCCTTTTTCAAGCTTAAAATTAGTATAATTAAATACATAAAAATCTCCAAAACTAAACTTCACCTCATTGTGGTGAATAATTTCCAAGTTCGAATTACCTTGTGTTAAAACTTGGTGTTGTACCTCACTCTGTTTGGCTGAGGATACCCTCTGTGTATGTATTCCTGTTCCCATGTCTCGTCCCGTGTCCCCCCTGCCATTGCTGATGTGTCCTTTCTAAAAAATGACCTTTCTTACTGTTATTCCAATTCTTATTCCTTTGAGACCTATAGTTGCCCCCCAAAAGCGTTGGTAACAGTCTTATTAGTCAAGTGTCTACCACCAATATTACTCTGCATTTCCCATTTATATGACTGTTTTTGTGCATATTGCTCCAGGTCCCTTTTTAATTTACATTTTCTATCAAGTTGTTTAGTACTATTCTTATCTACCCAGTCATATTGTTTATTATAGTAACTTTCCCATTCGCCAAACAGCAAATCCTGTAAAATACACTCATTCAGTTTTTCTACTTCCAAAAACATGTTACTTAATTTCTCATCATTGCATTTGACAATAAAATCCATAAAACTAAAACCAAAGTTGTCAAACATGTGATTACATTCAGAAATTTTATCATCATATAATTCGATTCCCATGGGCCGTTTAAAAAAACGCAAACCCATGGGAACCACTTTTAGTTCTAAACAACGTTTTAAATACATGTTATCCAACTGTAGTCCTTTAATAACACCCAGCTTCTTTCCAAAATCAGTAATGAGTTCTTTAAGAGTTTTTTCCACTTCACAAGGTTCACTAACATTGTTAGTGTTCCTCGTGCCATGTGTATAAGTCTGAAAGTCAAATTTATTATCAGAAAATGTTTCCAGTTCACGTTAACCTTGGCCTGCAGTAATTGAACCATTTAAATAGTTCCCATTAGATTTAATGACAGTACCTTTTAACAGCGCATTGTTGGTAACAGCGTATGTCTTCTTGGGCACCGTTCGTTTAGGTTTGGCTCCAGAAAGCACATAATCGTTCTCCTAGTGCTAGTGCACTTTAAAAGTTTTTCTAGGCTTATTGTGATGTTGCACTGATTTGGTCTATGAAATGTATTTAACCCAGCTGACAAATGTTTGTAGTGTTCAGATTAAGTCTACTCATTGTAGATGAAAGCGTTTAACCAATTGTATATTTGTCTACAATAAAAGTTTTTTCTTCAGTTTACGTCCAGTTCGTGGTACTCTGCAATTTGTTGGGACTGTATTAAGTAGTGATGGTAATGGACATTAGGGAGTTATGAGAATGGCATGGCATACTACTACTACTACTCAGGAAATTCACCATATTGTTTTTCTGAGCGCTCTCATTATCTGGCATACCTTGACAACAAGGTGAAAAAGCAACAACATTCAAGCATGAGTACATCCAAAGATATTCCAACACCTTTTGGCCAAATCCTCATCCTACTTTTCTTCTCAGCCTCTTCCCACTTGGAAGGCCACACCCATGTAGAAAACTGTGTTCTCCATACCTTCCTCAATTATAACTTGTTGCAGCTTTACCCAAGTCTGCGTCCAGATGAATCCATGACAGTTAACTAAATAATACTACATTCAAACTTGACTCATTTCCAGAACCAAATTAAATAAAATGCAGCATTTACCACAGATCATTAAAGCATCTGAAAGAGACAACAGACTTCTTGAAACACCAAGGAATCTTAACTATTTTATTTGACGAACTGTGCAGACTTGCACTATCTGTCATTAAAAGCTGTCACATTCTTAGCCACTACACTAATCTGAGTATGTTACATTTTTGCAGCTCACCGTCATCATGGTTTTATTACAGCTCTCAGCCTCTTTATTAAGGGGACATGGCTGCACTCAACAAATATTCTGATGTTATTACAGCTATAAGTCTCTATTAAGGGGAGATGGTCACACTAAACAGACCTTTTGATTCTGTAGCACTCTGCGATCAGTCTTAACGAAGCATACTGAATCCTAGTTACCACTCTCATTTTATAGGTTCATAGGTGTGTAGTAGGCTAATGGCCTTGGGGCCTTTACAAGCCTAGCCCATAGGATTACCCTGGCATCGTGCCATCCGACCTTAGTTCCCAGTGCCTCTTTTGAGTAAAGTCACTGAAGTGATCCCTGGGGTGAATTTTCTACTTCCCATCCACTCATCAAGATTTCTCTTCAAGAGGGCCAGTGAGGTGCTCTGCTTGCCATGTATGGAAAGTCTGTTCCATAGCATGGGCAGTCTCTGGGTTATGAACCTGTCCCTCCAGCATGTTCTGTTGATTGTGGTAATGAGGTTGAGGTCTCTGGAGCATGTGGTGCGGAGGGATTGGGATTTCTTTAGATGTAGCATTTATAACAGAGCTAGGTCAGACATGGCTTTGTAAGTCAAACAGAGATCGCCTCTAAGTAGGCAATATGAGACAGAATAGTTGGAGTTTTTTTTTCTGTTCATATGGGACAAATGTTTAAGGCCTAGGATCCTCTTTGTGAGGAACTTTTGCGGCCTCTCCAGTTGTTGCACATGTTTAGTGAGGTACATGCCAAATGGGGCATTGTACTCAATGACTGGCCTAATGAGGGAAGAGTACAGGGAGACAGTGACCTCTTTCTTCCTGGATGCAAAACCCTTAGTAATAAGATGTGCCACACAGAAGGACTTTCTGACCACAGTGACAATGTAGTGGTCAAAAGAGAGGCTGCTCTCAACCTGTGTTCCCAGATCTCTTATAACACCTTCTGTGTTCAGTGAACTACCACCGATGTGGTAATTCATGGGAACTGGGTTTTTCCCAAAGGGGATGATGACACATTTTTTGGCATTGAGCTTAAGGTCATGGTTCTGACACCAGTCGTTGGTCTCAGTGAGGCCTTTTTGTAGGATGTCAACATCACTCGGGGAGTTAATAATAGCTCCCAACCTGCAATCGTCTGCGAACTTTGTCAGCCAGAGTCTCTTCGTGTTGGCCTATTTTCCTATTTTATTTTTTTTATTATTTTCCTATTTTTTCAGATAATTCTCTACTCATGTTATGAATTTTGGTCCTACCTAAAACATTCATGCGTGGATCATCCAGGTCTTGATGTAGTATAGGCAGAATATATCTACCAAGTTTTTTCCCTGAACTCTGCAATAATGCTGTAATAATACTGCAATGACAGGCTAGAATGACCAAAACTTTCCCCTCCATTAATCATTGCTGCCTGGCTTCAGAATCCATTACCTGTCAAGTTCATAGGTAAATATTAGGCTATCAGTCTGTAGACTACTACAAGATGTCAGAATTAAACCATGCATCTTGTATCTGTGAGGTTAAGACCTTATCCATTATGCCAACTTTCTCCCCTACATTCTGAATTCAGCTCCCTGGTCTGTAGATACTCAGATTCCTTCCACTTACTGGCACTATTGAAGACATCATCTTATCTTGACACCTCACCTGTTTTATGTACATTTTAAATATATTCATTAGTTAACTGGGTTAACTCTTTTCAGGGGTGACCTAAGAGCACTATCTGATTAAGTGACTTATACAGGGTTACATTGCAGACAAATTTTGATACCTTTTTAAAAGTGTTGTCATACTTCAACCTTGTATGTTTCAAACTTTTCCTCTGACAAGTGTATCTATGTAGAAATCTTTGCCCCATTCACCCACATGGTGGGATGCCCATCTGTCAGTCTCATTTTATTTTCTGCCCTGGCTTTCCTGTCAACCTCGACAATCTTATTTCAAGCCAAAAATGTCTCCTGCTTCTTTATCTGCCATTCATTTATTACAGGCCATTGCACTTCTATCTTGGATTAAACAGTTTCTTAATACTCCTTCTTCTGCACCAAAAAACTTTGTCATTTTCCTTTTATGTTCCCTACCATTACTATACCTAGGGATAGCTCCATCAGCTTGCTTGCTTCTGTTGAAGGAAGAGAACAAATTTTAGCAAGTGGATACTTTTTCAGAAGATAAGTGGAGGAGGTAGAACCAGGGTCTTCCAGAACAGGCAGAACTTACCAGCAGGAGAGGCTTCCACAAGGTGCACCAATACTTTGATAATTGCATATCTGTAGCAGGATGGCTGGGAGCAATGACCAAGTCACAGACAGACAAGTCCTCTCTTCCATTAGTGTAAAGGTTCCCAGATTCCAGCCACACAGCTACTGCTACTAATCAGTCCACACAAAGAAGCAAATGCACAGTGTGTACAACAGACAATGTACCATGGGACACAGGAATCAGGAGCGGAGGGGAATCAGGAGGGGAGCAAACTATAATTCTTCAGCCGAGTGATATATTTATATGAATGATCCATTGCCATTAATGCTGAAAGACTCATCAAGGGCAGATAAGGAAATGAGACAAAGATAAGCAACAGACATGTTTCAAACTTGTGAAAACAGAACACTCCCTTAGACAGCAATAGAAGAGCAAATTAAAAGATGGTCACCTCATCAACAAGGAATAAACTATAAAAGCAAAGGCAACAGATACAAAAACAATACATCATGGAAATTCCATTTCTCTGACCAGACAAAAAAAAAACTTTGGCATGACTGAAAAAGAATGTGAAGACATGATTTTCATGCATAAAGAAGACTGCTACAGAATGGATATTCAAAACTTGAGATTACAGAATTTCCATCCCAAACAGCTGAATAGCATAGAAAATAACTTTTCACGGCAGCTTTGTGCATGTGGTGGGTGGGTTGTCTCCTGCAATCCTCACTAAACAACACCACCAGGTCACACCAACTTGGAAGCACAGTCCCATATCCACTAGCTATTTGGATATCCAGCCTTAGAATTATATGCTTTAGAAATCCAAGCTCTAAATTTTCATGTGGATCAGAAATAAAAGAGGCAGTTATTTACTTAAGGGAGAAAAAAAGATTAAGATAAGAATGCTTTAAAAAGAACTACATTCAGTCATGTTACAGGAAAGTAAGTACTGAAGAGAAAAGAAAGTACAGTTGTGCAAGTTGTCCTCACCAACAACAGTAGATTTTCAAATTCCTCTCTGCTGCACTAACATTTAAGCTACGTAGGTTGTGTCATGCTAAAACACACAACAATTGGCCAGCTTCCAAAAGCTTTGGCTCCCTCACACACCTTTACTAGGACTGCTGACCGGGTAGTCCCATGGAGGGAAAATCGGCACTCAACAATGAAGAATTTTCTGGACTTTCTTGCCAAAAGGAGCACACTCATCCTGAACCACTAAAACAAGAAATAACCAACAATTTCATACTCCAACAAGTAGCTATATACATAAATAGGGGGAGTGGAGGGTGGATGCAGGTACTGCAGCACTGAGGAATTCACAAATCTACTATTATGACTAAGTGTAACTTACATAACTGTACTACGTTCATCATTCCTCCTGCTGCAGTAGCCTTTAGGCTATATCTGTTGATTACAAAAGCCTATCCAATCTTGCAGCAGGAAGGATATGAATTCAGGACCCTCTGGAGAATGGTCCTACCAAAGCCTGTCCTGAATCTAGAAAAGGAATCATGTTTATAATGCCTTTATAAGACATCTAGAGGCAACCCCTTCCCAATATCCCATCAAAGAAGACAAGGCTTTAGTATAATAAATTTTATACTGCCTGTAACTGGTTTTCTATAAGAAGGAATAGCAAAAGCAATAGCTGAGGACTACCATCTGGAAACAGTCTGTTTTGACATGGGTTGTCCTTTTTTGTCACAGCATAAGAAACAAATATTGTCACAGCATAAGAAACAAATAGCCAATCAGCTTTTCTAAAATACTTAGTTCTGTCGGTCTGGATAAAACACTAGGAGAATGATGGTTTGATTCAAAGTGAACTGTCATAGGAAAAAATTAGAGATTTGCTATTAGTGAAACATTATCGCTATGAAAGACCAGACAGGGTCCACACACCATGAGGGCTTGTAACTGAGATGCTCTTCTTGCAGATGTCAAAGCAATGAAAAGAACCATTTTCCATGTAATGAACTTTAAGTCTGCTAGATCAGCAGGCTCAAATAGAGACAATGTTAAGATCCCAGGAAGGAACAACTTGTTTACAAGGAGATCTCAGGTGTAAAACACCGTTCAGAAATTGTTTCACTAAAAACATATAAAGTGGATAATCCATAGGTAGACATGCTGAAATGGCTGCAAGATGTACCTTCGCAGAGGAGTAAGAGACATCAGAGGAAAGTAACTAACACAAATAGTTGTGCATCAGTGGTTCATAATCCCTGCTACAGCCCTGGTTACTGGCTAGGTACCAACCAGAAAATGTTTTCCACTTGCCAGTATAAGATTTTCTACTAGAGGGTTTTCTTGGCTCCTTTAATGTCTGTTGCATGTCCTCTGGAAAGAGGTGCACAAAAGTAATTAGGATTGAATCATCCAATACGTTAATTGAAAATGTTTGAGACTTGGATGCATCAAGCTCCAAGTACTTTGTGAGTAGGTTGAGTCTGTGAGGAAGCTTGTGATAACTGCCCTTGGCCAATTCCAATAGATGGGAGAACACTAATGTTGCCTAGGCCAAAAGGGAGTCACTACAATTATTTTTGGAGAGTCATTTTGAATCTACAGAATTAAACCAGTAGAAAGGCTGGAAATGCATAAAGGAACAATCTCATCCAAATTAAACTTCATCTGTTTTCTTGGCTTGCTTGAAAGGATCCCTGCGGCAGAATTTGTACAGCTGTCTGTTTTGAAAGGAGGCAAACTGATCTGTTTGAGGTGTTCCCCATAAATGCATCAATTCCTGGAAGATCTTGGTAAATTTCTGTTCAAGAGGGTCTGTCCCGGACCTAGTCAGCTTGTCTGCCACTATGTTTTCTTCTGATGGAATGTAGAATGCTTGGAAGGTTAAAGAATACTGTAGAGCTACCTCCCAAGACATCATAGCCAGGCTGTACACATGATACAACCTGATGCCCCCTTGCTAGTTTATCACAGTGTTGTTTGTAATTAACTGAGAAGGTCCTGGGGATCAACAGATAATGAAGAGATTTTAAGGCATGAATCACCTCTGACATCTCTCTGACACTGATGTGCTTTGGTCTGTCTGAGGATTTTCACAGGCTTTGCACCTTTAACCAAATTGAAACAGTACCCCAAATGAAACCTTATATTCCTGTAGTTACACATTGGCTTGAGGTAGAGGAGAAGAGGGGAGACCTGGATTTTCTTGCATTTGTTGTCTCCACCAGTGCAGATATTTTTTTAAACAAAGACCAAGATCAGAATCAAACTCCAGAGGATGCAAATGCTGGGTTAATGTGCTTTTTAGAAACTAATGAATCATTCATGTATGCAACCTAACAAGAAGAGTCATGACAATCACAGAGGCCGTGAACCCCAGGATCCTGAGATGCTCTCTGATTGAAAATAAGTCCAAGAAAGTTTCCAGAGAAAAATTAATCTTCTGCTTTAAAAAAATAGCTTTTGTTGCAAGATGTCTTTGAAATATCCTAGAAAGACAATCCTGTGTGACTAGGTCAAGGAAGAAAATGAAAACACTGCCATCTGTGTTAGCATGTGCAGGAGATCTGTGTATATTCTCATATTAACTTGTATTGTATGCCAGCATGTATAATTGTAAAAATGTAAACAAGTTTTTTAAAAATGTTGAGCATCTCCCTGTTTATACAAAATATTTAAAGAATTTGTCAGTGTTTTAATACATTTCTAATTGTACAACTTTGTGAGGGAGATTCTAAAGTACAAACTGTGGAGAATCGGCTGAACAGTGGGTGATGTCATTAGAATGTTCCCGATTGCTAGGTGATTATTTAAACAGCTGACTGACAGAAGAAAAACAACTTTTTTAAACAGCTGTCTTATTTTTTAAATAAGACTGTTGAGACTGTTAAGCTTAGCGGTTACTTGACAGTTACAGTGCTGTGCAGAAGGTACCCAGAAAAAGGACTCACCAGAACTGTAAGCCTGCCTTTGCCTTGCTGTTATGTTTTAGATTAGATCAGGGACAGTATTCTCTAGTTAGATTAGGAAAGTTTAGTTATTTAGACAGAGTTTTTCTAAGATGACAGACTTCTATCCTACAGTTTAATTTTACATTTCTGATAACCAAATGCTGGTGTTTACTAAAAGTTATTGATTTACATTCTTGTAATCATTTTAATTATTAAATGCTTTTCATTACTTTACACTGTGGCTAGACAATCAGTGTGTTCTTTAGAAATTAGAGAGTGTTTATACTTGTTTGAAAATTCCCAGGTCACCTTAAATGCCTGGCTGATTCTGGTCATACCTATCATTTATTTTGATATTTAATTTTTAATACATGATCACCCTTTGAAGGGTGTGCAGACCTGTCTGACTTGTGCCAGTGTTACCACTTGTACTGGGGGAGGGGACATAGCTGGACATCTGGGTCAGGCTTCCCATAAGTGTTTGAGTGTGTGAGATTTAAATTTATTTTGAGTGTGAGCGAGTCAGATGTCTTAAACTGGAACACACTGCTCTGAAGTGTATGACAAGGGATTGCAATTGGGGTGGACAGAGATATGTAGTGCAGTCCCAGGGGAAAAAAAACAGTGTGTTCTTGGTGTGCTCTTAAGGGAAATTGCAGAATTTTACTCTTATGTGCTCTGGCATTTTATGTGACCCTCCCACATAGAAGTCACTGGTGAGGATTGAGGCTCCTTAATTACTGATCTGGGTTTTAAGTGGGGGATGTCACATTTATTGTTGTCAGTCCAGTGGGATATTAGCCGGACATCACATTTTATTTGTACCAGCAGTGTGGGATTTTTAATTGGATTCCAGTAGCCCGTGGGTAGTTGTCACTAAGGTGTGCACTCTTGACAGCCACAAGATAAACATTCAGAATTTCAATCCATCACAGCTTAATTTATTTTTTTTAGCTAGATAGTCAGGGATATCAGGCAAGGATGTCAGCAGAAGATTTTAGCAAGCTTACAATGATCCAGTTGGCTAAGTAGTGTGAAGCCAGAGGATTGGTGCATGCCAACCTGACCAAGGAAGCAATGATTTCAGCCTTGGTTGCAGCTGCAGCTCAGACCAGCAGTTTGGAATATATCCAGTTGGGTGTTTGTGAAATGCAGCTTGCTAAAATGGGACAGTTCACATTTTCTTCAAAAGACCTGAGAATCTGTCTGGAGTTAAGGAGATTGGAACTGGAGGCCAAAGAGCAAAAGCAACATCTTGAACTGGAGACTGAAGAGAGACTGAGGTGTTTAGAAGTCTCGGACAAATAGACAGCACCGGCATGAAATGGAGGTAATGGGGAAGGGAATACTGGACCCCAGAAGCCGTAAAGGTCAGTAAACTTTTTCCTCAGTATAGAGATGGGGATGACTTTGATAGTTTTTATTCATATTTTTGAGAGGGTATGTAGACAATATGATGTTGATCATGAGCTCTGGGTTCGTCTCCTTACTCCATAGTAAAACTGTTTAGCCAGTAGCAAAGGTAAATGATGTAGATTGTTTGAATTATGACAAAATGAAATGTTGCTTGCTTGACTGTTTCAAACTTACACCTCAAGCATATAGAAAAAAGTTTTGTGAACATAAACGTAAGGCAGATGAAAGTGTATGTGATTATCTTGCTGACTGAAGTGCTTACTTTCAAAGATGGTTGAGTAGGTGTAGGTCACCATGTTTGAGGGACTGACAGACCTTTTGATCAGGGAATATCCCCTCAGTACTTTGCCTCATAAAATGAGATTCTGGTTAGCAAACCGTTTGGTAACTCTGCAGAGGAGCTGGGGAGAAAAGCGGATTTCTACTTGGCAAGCAGAGCACCACTTCATAAGAAAGGGATACCCAGTGCTGCACATGCACATAAGGGAAACCATTGGGGGGGGGGGGGCAGTTTAAACTATTCCAACAGAGTACACAAGTAATGCAGGAAACTACTAATCCACATAAATGGTTAGGGATTAGATGTTTCAAATGTAACCAGAGGGGGCACATAGCAGCCACATGTCCATCGAGACAAGGTGAGAAACAGAAGGTGAGGGAGCCAGTACGTGTGGATGACAAACTACCAGTGTTAAGTTGTTTAGTTGTTTGGGGGTGCCAAATTATCACCAAAATTTATATCCTATCTTAGTAGATGGTAAACAAGTAACTGCTAAGAGGGACACAGCTTCTGATATAATCACTGTGAAGCCTACAGTGGTTAGAGAAGAGCAGTACTTGCTTAAACAGTCCACTCCAGTCAGAGAACCTGACTGGGAGGGTGGAAGAGGACTCAAGCAAGTAGGTGTGTTTGAGGATATTCCTGCAGATGTCCTGATAGGGAATGACTTTGATGATGGAGCACCTTGTGTATCTGCGTGACATGCAGTCAGGTATGGAGAAAGGCAAGTTGGTCTGGTAGTCTGCGAGAGACCCAGAAAGATGTCATACCTGAAGCTGTGACTTGGGTGGTGGCTGTTTCAGAGAAGGTGTTATATGGTAGCATTAAGTCTGACTGTAAGCCACAGCTACTTGAGGATACTGATGTTCCCTTGGACACAGTGACTAAGAGGATGGAGGTGAGTGGCAGCATCCAGAGTGACAGCGAAGCACAGCTGTTGGAAGTGACTAGGCTTCCTGCGGATGAGGAGTTGATGAAGATCACGAAGGTAGAGTTGAGACAGGCTAAACTTAAGGATCTGAAGTTAGAAAGCTTGAGGAAGATGGGTAAGGAGGCACCCAGGGCTCAAGGAAGAGGTGAGTCTGTTTAATGGAACAAAGGAACAAAGGTTTGTTGTACAGAGTGTGGACTCCTGGAGGTGGGCTAGAAAGTGAAGTAATACAGCAGCTGGTAGTGCCTAAAGCTTACAGTCTTGTCACTTTTAGCCATAGCACATGACATTCCTTTCTCAGGTCATATGGGCATAAGACGTACTAAGAAACGTATTCTTCAAAATTTCTATTGGCCCAGGATTGCAAGGGATGTGGGTAGGATATTGTGGAACTTGTAAACAGTGCCAAAACGTTGGTAAAGCTGGGGACAAGGCTAAAGCTCTGTTAATGCCTTTGCCTGTTATCGAAGAGCCGTTTCAGAGGGTGGTCCTGGATACTGTGGAACCCCTGAGCACTCCAAGTTCTATAGGAAAGAAGTACATCTTGGTGGTAGTAGACTATGCTACCAGACATCCTGAGGCAGTGGCTCTGTCTATCGAGGCAGATAAGGTGGCAAATGCTTTGCTAGGAATCTTCAGCAGGTAGGTTTTCCATGGGAAATACTGACTGACAAAGATGCTAACTTCATGTCAGACCTACTGACTTGTCTGTGGAAGCAATGTGGGGGGAGCATCTAAAGAACACCCCCTACTACCTCCAGACTAATGGTCCTGTGGAGAGGTTAAACTCTACATTGAAGACTATACTATGGGCATATGCAAACCAACATGTTAGGAAGGTCTTGCACAGATTAAGGAGGGCAGGATTAACCATTAAACCCAGTAAGTGTCAAGCGGGTATGGCAGTGGTCACTTACTTAAAACACAGAGTGGGAAGTGGTAAACTTTGGTCAGAACCTGTCAAGGTGGAAGTTATTTAAGAGTGGCCAGTTCCTGTTACTAAGAAACAAGTGAAAGCATTTTTAGGGACAGCGGAGTACTGCAGGAAATTTGTGCACAATTACAGTACCATAGCTGCACCCCTTACTGAATTAACTAGGAAGAATAAATCAGACAAGGTAGTGTGGACCACAGATTGTGAACAGACATTCCAAAAACTTGAAAGATTTTGGGATGGACCCTCCATGTTAGCCAGACCAGATTACAATAAAGAATTTGTTGTACAGGTAGATGCTTCAAATTATGGGGTGGGGGCACTACTTATCCAAGTTTCCGCAGAAGAAGAAGAGCATCCAGTGGTTTACTTGAGCAAAGACTCCAACCTAAAGAAGTATTATGCAGCTATGGAGAAAGAGTGTTTGGTCATAGTGTGGGCATTGCAAAAGCTGCAGTCCTATCTTTATGGGAGAAAAGTCACTGTACTTACAGATCACAACCCTTTAATTTGGCTTAATAGGGTCAGTAAGCAAAATGCCAAGTTACTGAGGTGGAGTCTAGGATTGCAAGCATATGATATGATCATACAACATCGCCATTGGGTTAATAATGCCAATATGGATGGATTGCCCAAGAGAGGAGTAGGTTAATATTCCCAGGTAGACCCATTTTTCTCAAGCGACGGTTTTCAAAGGTCACTTGAAAAATGTGCTTGAGTCATAAGGGGGAGAGAAATGTGGAGAGAATAAAAACACTGTCATCTGTGTTACCATGTCTGGCAGGAGATTTGTGTATATTCTCAGATTAACTTGTACTGTATGCCAGCATGTCAAATTGTAAAAATGTAAATAAGTTTTTAAAAATGTTGAGTATCTCCCTGTTTATACAAAATGTTTAAAGAATCTGTCATTGTTTTGATATATTTCTAAATGCACATGTTTGTTAGGGAGATTCTAAAATACAAACTGTTTGTGGAGAATCAGCTGAACAGTGGGTGATATCATTAGAATGTTGCTGGTAGCTAGATGATTATATGAACAGCTGATTTTAAACAGCTGACTGTTATTTTTAAAATAAGACAGTTGAGAATGTTAAGCTTAGCGGTTACTTGAGGTTTACAGTGCTGTGCAGATGATAACCCAGAAAAATGACTCACCAAAACTAAGCCTGCATTTGCCTTGCTGTTATGCTTTAGATTAGATCACAGACAGTATTCTCTAGTTAGATTAGGAATGTTTAATTATTTAGCTAGAGTTTATCTAAGATGACAGACTTCTATCTTACAGTTTAATTTTACATTTCTGATGACTGAATGCTGGTGTTTATTGAAAATTATTGATTTACACTCTTGTAATAATTTTACTTATTATTAAATGTTTTTTAAGACTTTACATTGTGGCTGTACATCAGTGTGTTCTTTAGAGGTTAGAGAATGCTTACACCCATTTGATACTCCTCAGGTCACCTGGAATGCCTGACTGCTTCTGGTCATAGCTATCATTTATTTTGAGAATTAATTTTTAATAACTGATCACCTTTTGAAGGGCGTGTAGACCTGTCTGACTCGGTTGGCAATGTTACCATTTGTATTGGGGAGGGGACACAGATGGAAACCTGTGTCAGGTTTCCCATAAGTGTGTGAGATTTAAATTTATTTTGCATGTGAGTGAGCCAGAGGTCTTAAATTGGAACACATTGCTCTGAAGTGTATGATAAGGGGTTGCATTTGAGGTGGACAGAGGTATATAGTCCAGTCCCAAGAAAAAAAGAGCATGTTTCTGCTGTAGTCTTAAGGGAAATTGTGGAATTTTACTTGTGTGCTCTGTTGTTTCCAAGTGTGCCCCCCAGGCATAGTCTGATGCGTCTGTGGTTAGGGTCTGGGCGGCGTGGGCTTGAGTAAAGGGATGTCCCTTGTTGTGGTTGCATGCTGCTGCCCACCAAAGAAACTCTGTCCTTAGACAAGGTATGATAGGAATGACAGTTTCCAGGTCTTGAGAATGTTGGCACCAAAGACTTTTTAAGTATCACTGAAGTTTCCTCATATGCAGTCTGGCATAGAAAACTAGTAGAATGCAAGAAGCCATGAACCCTAGGGCCTGCAGGATTTTTCTTGTGGATAGCTGGGCTCTGGTGGCCATTTGAGTGATGTAGCCTGTCAGATAGGCTTTTTTTTCTGTTGTAAGGAATGCCATCTGGGATGCTGTGTCTAAGCTTGCTCCCAGGAATACAACCTTTTGACTGGGGACTAGTTTTGATTTCTTTTCGTTGATAGTGTACCCCAGGGAGGGTAGAAGGTTCTTTACAAATGTCAGGTGCTACAACAACATTTCCTGTCTGCCTGAATCAGGAAGCCGTCCAAGTATGGGTAAATTTGAATTTTTCTCTGTCTGCAGTAGGCAAAGGCTGGAGCCAGGCATTTTGTGAATACTCTGGGAGCAGTGGATAAGCCAAAGGGAAGTGCAGAGAACTGATAATGAATATGTCCTGCCCTGAAGCATAGGTATTTCCTGCATGAGACCCTGATAGGGATGTGCAAATAGGCTTCTTTTAGGTCTAGGGTGGCTAACCACGCATCTTTGGCCAGCATAGGAAACAGATGCTGAAGGGTGAGCATTTTGAACTTTGGTACCACCCGGAAGGTGTTTAGAATGGAGAGATCTAGGACTGGGCACCAAGTGCCCTTTTTTCTGGGTACCAGGAAAAGTCTGGAATAGAACCCTTGACCTATCTGTTCTGCAGGAACAGGATGAATTGCCCTTATGGAGAACAGGGATTGAACTTGGTTTTGTGCCTCTGCCCACTGGTTTGAAGGTAGATCTGGGAACCCTTTTGGGGTTGGCAGGGAGTGGAAGTAAAATATCTACCCCTGGGATACAAAGCTGAGGACCCATCAGTCTTTGGTGATGGAAGTCCAGTTTTTTTGCATGACAGGCAAGTTTTCCTTCTAGGGGCACGAGCAGTTGGGCAGTGTTGAGGAGATTAGTTGAGAACTCATTGTGAATTATTTCCATAAGGGGGTGGCTTAGCACTCCCTGTTTTTGAAGTGGAGGCACTCCATTGCTTAGATCTCTGCATAGACTGAGACTGTAGTCTGGGGGATCTGTTTCCCCTGGGTCTAGTTTGAGATGGCCTTGAGGGGGTTAGAATGGACCAATGTTTTGAGGGGCAATGCCTACTGAATCTAGGAGGCTGTACTTGCAATAATTCTTTGACTGTTTGCATAGATGTAGCTTTTTCTTCCATCGTTTTAAGAACCTTTTCTGCTTTGGTGCCAAATAGAGTATCCTTGTTCAAAGGAGCGTCTAGTAATTTTGATTTGACATGGTCTGGTAAGGTCCGCTCCCTTAAGCCAAGCATACATTCTCAGTACAGAACCAGTGACTGCTGCCCTGCAAGATGCTTCTAATGTGTCAAAGTCACATTGCAAAGTATGCTTGCTGACTTGGCTTACAGAATGCATAAGCTCTTGTAATTCTTTATTTTCTGCACAGTCTGTAAAGGTAGCTAACTTTTGCTTAATAAGTTCCATAATATGCTGCTGGTACTTCAGCATGTGAAACTGGCAATTCAATGCCCTAATGGCAAGAGGTGTATACTTTTTTACCTCATCTGTCTAAAGCTCTGGAATCCCTGTCCGAAGGGGTGGGATTTTTCGCTGTAGTTGCTTTGATACCTTTAGGCCCCTGGGAGATGATCTCTGGGTCAGCAGTAGGCTTTTTGAGAAGGAATTTGTGAGAGCCAGGAACTCTGTAGTACCTGTCTGGTTTCCTAGGAGCAGGGGGGTAAAGTATCAGGAGTTAGACTGGATTCCATAAAGACATCATCCACAACATCTAGAACTGGGGGTATTGCTAAAGGTCTATGTTGTGGCAAATTGAGTCTCTTTTTGGACTGAGGATAGTCTTGGCATTCCCAGTGGAAATGCTCTCTTAAAGTATGTAAGGTTTCACCAAAATAAAAATCCTCTGGAGGAGAAGCAGAGGGTATGGATTCCTCTGCATCTGAATCCTCATAAACAGATAAAGGCATGTCTTCATAATCAGATACCTCAGAGTCGTCGGACTCTTGGTCTGTTAAAGCTGCTGGGAACAGGTCTCTTCTCTTAGCAGGGGAAGGCTGGCTTCCACTAATCAGCATAATCAGGTCTTCTGCCATTTTAAGCATTTGGTGTTGTGGCAAGGAAGCAGGTGCTTGAGTTTGGGTCATCGTTTTTTTTAGGCGTAGCTCATACTCTTGGCCTTAGAAACTCGGTAGTTTTAGACAGAACTGAAGATGTGAAAGAAGTAGTGGGTTTGTGTCTAATATCGGCAGTGCGAAGAACGTCCTCAGAAGCTGGAGCCTGCTCAGCGGCTCCAGACCCATCCAAGGTAGAGATATCCGCAGGTTTCGTAATCAAAGAAGAGTCTCGCAGCATACTGGACTCCGAACAGGTCTCGGTAGTGGCCTGCAAATCCAGTGAAGTGGGCATCAGGTGCTGCGAAAGAGCCTCACTGAGTACCGGCGAACTGGTGACTAGCATAACGGAAGCATCATCGGCAGTTTTGGACCTGTGCAGTCTTTATCCTTACGTTTTTTCGGAAGATCAGTAGTCGGATGGGTTACCGAAGCCAATTCAGAATAAGGAGATAGAGAGCAAAAATATTTAGTGACAATAAGGGCCCGACAACGAAAAGTTTGGGCGTTGAAGAAGGCACAAAACAGACAGTGAGGTACGTCGTGGTCTGGGCCTACACAGGTGATGCAGTAAGAATGGAAATCTCGGTGTGATATTTGCTCTCCACAGGCGAGACAATTGTTAACTTTTTCTGACATCGGTTAGAGCACGAAAAAAGGATCCCCAATGGGGTATTTAGCTTTAAAAGACTTCAGGATGATTCAATTCAGAAACGAAAACTCAGGTAGCGGCCGACCGGCACTCGTGCGAACTGCTTCTGGCTCCTCAGCAAGAAAGACTGATGTAATGGCATCGGCTGCCTGTTTTTATACCCCTGACAATCTGATGTCAGTCCTGGAGTGACAGCAACTGACGCAGAAATTCTAAATCTCTGGTATTCGGGCCAACTAAGGGCTACCTGCAGGCAGATAACCCTATTGTGATGACTGCAACAGTGAAACACGAAGAACATCTGGCAGGTAGGCAGCCTAGTTTAGAGAAAGTTCTAATACCACCTTTGGCATGAAAGTGGTATTAGTTCTAAGGGTTATCTTATGCATGTGAAATACTGTGAAAGGCTCACTGCGCATAAGGACTTGCAACTCACACACCCTCCTTAATGAAGTAATGGTAATTTGTAAGGTGGTCTTTCGCTGCAGGAATGAACTGTTGTCTGCCGGAGGAGGGCTGGTGCCCTTGTTGTGGTACCTGGTGGAGAATCTCTTCCATTTTCCTAGGTATGATTTTCTGGTGGTGGGTTTCCTTGCCTCCTTAAGGATGGTTAGCTGACATTTTTTTTTGGTGTTAAAATCCAATTCTCCAGGCTGTCAGTTTGAGTGTGGCCACATGAGGATGGAATATTGAGCCACTGGCATGGCTGAGGAGATCAACCTCTTGTGGGAAAGAGTGGAATCTTCCTTTTCTGAGGGTCAAAGGGAGGGAAAACCAGTGTTATCCTGACCAAAACAGGGCTTGATCTGTCTGTACTGACCTTTATCAGTAGCCTGAGAATCAGGGGTAATGGTAAAAAGGCATACACAGACAGGTTGGTCGATTTTAACAAGACTGCATTTACATTCCATGTCACTGCCTGCTGGGTTCTGAAGCAGAACCTCTAAAGTTGTCTGTTTTGTTGAAAGGAAAAAGATCTGCTGAAGGAATTCCCTACTAAAAGTCCAGGAAAGCATCCCTTTTTGGCATCCATTTGTTGGGGGTCAAGAAGATCCCAACTTGAGTTTGCTAGGGTATTTTTCTGTCCCGGAATTTAGGATACTATAAGAGTTAGTTTCAGGTCTTGTGCTAACAGTCAAATCTTCATAGCAAAACTGCACAAGGGGTAGGAAAGGGTGTACCTTGTTCGTCAATGTACCAAATGTCTGTGATGTGTCTGTTCAAATCTGTAAAGTTCCTGGTGTTAAACTCTGTTGAAAGGCTTTCATGGGCAGGTACTCAAGCTAGCAACTCTTTTTGGATGATAGGTAGCTTCCTCTAATGTGGGGTCCAGACGCCCTTACCTTCATGATTCCCAGGCGAGACCCCCCCCACCCAGGCTATGTCTGTGCTGTCTGCAGTGAAGGTCTTGTCTGCCTCTGGCAGAGAAAAGCTAATGCCTGGATTTTGTAAAATGGTGTTTTTCTATTTAGAGCAGCTCTTTTTTTAGGCATTGAAAGAGAGGCAGAAGGGTTTCCAGGGAATGGGAATGCTGTTCTCATGAACTCTTTAGGAACCACTGCAGCTTTCTTTTGGGTAATTTTGTTAGGGGGATCATTATACAAGAAGCCATGTACCCCAAATCCTGAAACTCACAGCTGAGATTTGTTGCTTTAGCAGCAATGTGATTGTGTAGTTTTCAGGAAAGATATTTTTCCTGGGGAAGAAAGGCTTTTTGCTACACAAAGTCTATGAGGCCTCTGAGAAAGAGAATTTTCCCAAGCCTCTTGGATGGAGAGGCTTCAAAGGTAGTGGTCTGAGTGTGGCTGGGTTCCCTAGATTTTATGTAGGCCATAAGTGATTTTCAAGAACTCTTGGGCTTCAGTTTGAGCTGAAATCACAGAGGGCCAAGGAAAAGAAAAATGAAGGCTGACGATTCTTTTTGTTTTAGGTGTTTGTTTTGTTAATGTAACTGGAGGGCAAGGTCAGTTGACAGTGACACTGGTCTAGCTTTCCAAGGCTAAGGAAGGTAAGGCGTCTCCCTCAGTACCCCAGATACAAACACTGGAAGGTGGGACCTGCAAAGTGACCTCAGACCACACTGACACTGATGTTGTGGAAGTAGTAAGTAGTAGGCTTTAAACCAATAAGGTCTCCTGAGGGATTGTACCAGAGGATTCCAGCTTAGGAGTCGCCAGACCAGGGCTTGTAAAGGCACGTCACTTGAGTCATCGGTAGACTTTGTAGCATAGCCTGAGACATCATCTGTATCTTTGGTGTCTTTTTCTTTGTATTTTTTGTCTTCACGTAATTTTGAAATAACGCTGGCAGAAGCTGAGGATTGCAAAGATGTGGAGGGAACTGAAACTGAGGAGGCCGTATGAGGCACCAGGACAGCCCTGAATTTCAGGGTCTTTGCTTGGAATTTAGCACAATCAGGACAATTAGAGATGTTGTGCTGAGGCCCCAAGCGAAAAAACATGGACATATGAAAATCTTTATGTGGGATTTGCTTCCCAAATTTCATAGGTTCATAGGAGATTACTAGGCTAATGGCCTTAGGGCCTTTACAAGCCTAGCAGTGTAATAACCTGAGTACCCTTACTGACCATAGTTAGATGGCCATTGTTAGCAGAGCAATTCCATAGGTGCCACCTCCAGGGTGAATTTATGGTCACCCAATCCAGTTGTCAAGGTTGAGCTTGAATAAGGTCATTGAGAAGCTGTACTTCACATGGAGTGGGAGCTTATTCCAGAAGACAGGCAATCACTGGGAAATATATCAGTCTCTCCAGCATGTTCTGTTAATGTCACAGGCTAGGTTGAGATCCCTGGATTAAGTTATACTTGTCTCATTTGATTTGCAGATGTGCTGCATTTCCATTAGGGTAGGGTCCAAGACTGCTATGTAGGCCAGGAACAGGTCGCCTCTCAGCAGCCTGTATGATACAGAGTACAGTGACTGGGCTTTCAGTCTTTCCATGTATGTCATGTTTTGGCGGCCTTGGATTCTCTTGGTTAGAAACCTCTGTGGTCTCTCCAGTTGCTGCAGGTGCCTGGGGAAGTACATACAGATGGGAGCACTGTACTCACATTAGTGGTCTAATAAGGGTAGAGTATAGCGGAGCTACAACCTCCCTGGTCTTGGATGTGATGCCCTTATTTATGAGATGTGCAATGTAGAATGCTTTTCGAAGTTGCGCACCACTGAATTTGAGCTTACAGGGATGCTACTTATACCATAATTAGCAGGGGTTACTACTTTGCCAAAGGGGATGATAAGGCATTTTTTGCCTTAAGTTTTAGTGCGTGAGTTTGGCACCAATCATTTCTCTGTATCAGCCCTTTCTGTAATATGTTAATATTGTTGTGGGACTCTATGACTGAGCCCAGTTTACAGTCATCTGTAAACTTGGTAAGCCACCGGCCATCTACCTTGGCCTGGACTTCAGAGAAATAGATTCCAAACAGTAGAGGGCCCAGCACAGATTCTTGTGGTACCCCACTAGTAATACTGGTGGAGATGAACTCCCCAACTTTTAACAGTGTGCATTCGGTCAGTGAGCCAATATGCAACCCATCAAGTAATGTATGGGTTAATCCCCAGCCGGAAGAGTTCTTCTATGATACCTGAATGAAGGACTGTGTCGAAGACCTTGGGTAAATCAAGACAGGCGGTATGTACTGTTCTGCTCATATCCAGGGCTTTGGTGACATTCTCAAATAAGTCCACTAGGTTTAATAAGCAAGATCTACCCTTGACGAAACCAAACTGGCTGAGGTCAAGGGTTTGAAGGTTGCCTATGTCCTTATGAATAAGGTCCATGATGATTCTTTTCATGGTCTTGCAGAAGAGGCTGGATAGGCTTATTGGGCGATAGATCCCAGGGTCAGTTGATGGACACCCTTTGTGCAAGGGTTGTTGGCTGTTCTCCACTTTGCCGGGACAAAGCCAGTTCTCAGGCTATGGTTAGAGAGAGTGCCAAGTAGTTCCGCTTGCAACTGTTAACTTTTTAAACATAAATTTAGAGGATGAAAATCCCTAACAGAGTACTTATCTGACAGGAGGAGAGAAGAAACTCTGGAAAAACAGGCTGACTGACAGAAGCACATCAGACTGTACGGCTAGAAAGAGCTGAAGGTGTTGCAGAAGGACAACCTTCTTCTACACCAATGTCTATACGATGGTCCTCAGAAATCAGACTGGTCCAAATTTTTTTTTTTAACTTTTCCACCTGAGGGTTCCACTTGGGGATTCTTTTTCTTTTCCCTCAGTGGAGGTGTGGGCCAGTTGTCAAGAGAGTTGCAGTCATCCATGAAGTGTTTTTTTTTACATAGCCTATATCTCCTCTCTACATGCCAAGCACAAAGCTATGGCTGGCTGATCATAAGTAAACTATGGTGTGCACCCCCTACCCTAAGGGGCGGTACTGATCCTTAGATGGCATAATACGTCCCCATTTATCTCACCCTTTAAGCCTGATATCTGTTCTTCTCTAAGTTGCAGCCTTTGCAAGAACTCCACTAGAGAGAGATGTCAGCACGCACACTCCCTTCCAGGATCAGAAAGTGCCATCCTCCTTGCCAACTCTAAGTGCCCAAGCAACTTATTGAACTTGGGTTGCCTGGGTCATAGCTGGGGCTCTGTCCCTCTACATTACTGGAGCAACCACCAAAGAAACCCTTGCTAAGGACTCTTGATATCTGGGAAAAGACTGTAAAATACACAAGTCATCTAAATAAGGAAGTAAGTGAATGCTTCTCAGTCTTCAATGAGCTATGACAGGAGAACGACACTCTGTAAACACCCTTACATCTGTACGTAACGCAAAGAGAGACAGAACTGATAATGTGACCCAGGTACAGAAAATTTGAGATTTCCTGAAGTCTTTGGCTAAGGGAATGTGATGGCATGCATCTTTTAGATCTTATTTTACCATAATGTTCCCTGGGAAATGAGAGGTAATAGATTTTGAAGTGTCAAACATCTTGAATTTTGGAACTTTCACATAAGGATTTAGAAAGGAAATATCAAGAACTGGTCTCCAAGAAAACCTTTTCTTAGGTACCAGAAACATTCTAGAATAGTAATCTTTTCTCCTTTGATTTAATAGCACTGGTTCTATGACTTGTAGGGCAAGTAGGTGCTGAAGAACCTGAGGAAACATTCTGCATAGTTCGAGGGTGGGGAGGAATTCTCCTGAAACAGGGTATTTGTATTCAGTGCCAACTGGATCCCTCCTGAACCACTTTTAGAACTCAAAAAGTCTGAAACAATCTGCTGCCTAAGGGAAATGTACAGAGAGTTTCTGGGATAGATTTTGAGGGATTGGAGTAGAAGAGATGGGAGAAAGAATGATGGTATAGTCATTCTAAAGTGGTAGATTGTCCTTAATAGAAAAGGATACTTGTTTCTCGCTGTTCTCCTCCTGCTATCTCTTTTTGGTTCCCTATTTAGCTGGAGAAGGTTGGGATTGTTTGTTTTGTTTCTTAGCTGTGAAAGAGGATCTGGGAGAGTTCTAATTGTGTGTGTGTGTGTGTGTGTGTGTGTGTGTGTGTGTGTGTGTGTGTGTGTGTGTGTGTGTGTGTGTGTGTGTGTGTGTGTGTGTGTGTGTGTGTGTGTGTGTGTGTGTGTGTGTGTGTGTGTGTGTGTGTGTGTGTGTGTGTGTGTGTGTGTTTGTGATGAAGAATCTTGGAAACTTTTCCAGCTCTCATCTTATTTGAGGACCTGAATAGCAGATGGGACAAATAAAGCCTCATCTAAAACTGAATTTAAAATTTCAGACTTCACCTCAACAGAAAGCACTGGATTATGTTCCCAGGTATATCTCCTCAACATTGTAGCAGTAGCCCTAAACATAGTGTCTGCAAAATCATACATGACCCTTCAGGCATGTTTAGATAAGTGACAAATGTTAGAAACAATAGAATTCAAATAGGTACTACCTTAAAGGGGAAGTGTGATAAGACAGTTCGCTCAAACTGTCTGTACATAAAAGCCCAAACTTCCACGTACAAGTTTGATAGTTAAGATTTCTATATGCCAAAGTGGAGGAAGAAGATATTCTCTTACTAAATCTATCCAATACCTTCTCTTCCTTGTCTGCAGGATAATGATTACAGGACACCAACAGCCAGTTATCAGTTGGTGAAGATATGGCTATGGCTATAGGCTCAGACCAGAGGTTGGAAAACAAATGCTTGTTAGTTTGAGAAACATCATAAAGCCTATCTGCTTTTTGAGAATGGAAGGTTGAGAATGAAGGTTATTACAGGCAGCATTAAATATATCCTCCAAGACAGGCACTAATGGAGGAATGGGAGTAGAATGAACCATATCTACCTGTGCCATATCATATCATCTCCTCGATTCACAGGGAACATCCATTTATTCTCATAAAAACAACTCAATCCTCCTGGATATGGTCTGAGAAAAGAAAAATCCCTCCAAAGGAGGTTTTGAGGACCAAGTTTCCTCTGAATCAAAGAACTGGGCTTGTGTATCTGCATGAGAATCTTCTAACATGTTTTCCTCAGGAACATTTTTGCTGACCCTTTTACAGGTAAAGTATTCTGAGCCCGAGGATTAACAGCCTGTAAACAACTTCTTAGGTAAGGTAAAAAAATCATTTTTTTCTAATAGATATCATGTCTTCAGAAAAGCAATGTTTATGTTTTTGTTTTTTGTACACAGGTACCATCGATCCACCGATAGCTGACTCGAAGAAGGTACTTCTGCCCCATGAAGAGATGTCTTTACCTGGTAGCATCTCCCAGTGTGTCTCCTTGACCTAGAAGAGATGGCTCTCCCATGATTAGTTTGGACAATGGAACAGCAGAAGAGGATGTGGCTGACCCCCCCCCCCCCCCCCAGTTCAAGCTGGCTGTAAGGCTACACCAGTGGAAGCCGGAGAGTTAAGTGAGTGATCTAAGGAAAGACTAATGGCTACTGCAGAGTCAGCCACCACAGGCTAAGGCATAGACTTGAGTCTGCAGAGTCGGCAAAGGCTGTTTTGGTAAGTTGTCTTTCTTTCTACGTACAGCGGAAGGCAGACCAACTGTAGTAAGCTTCACCAGAACAAGGCAGTCGGAAGGTAAGTTGCCAAATAGTTTTCACAAGCAGAACACTTACACTCACATACACAGTCCCCTAACCACAGGGATACATTAGCAGCACACTAACTTCCTGTTACAAACTCCTTCTCATAAAAATTCAGTCTGAGAAAAAAACGGCAGGTAAGCTGTCAGACAGTAAACACACGTATTAACATACCTCTTTGTAGCACCTAATAAAATAAAACATTTCATAACACTAAACTTTTACATAAAATAAACAAGGTTTAGACAAGCACTCTCATTAAAATAGCCCTTAAAAAAGCCAAAGCTGAAAACAGTGGTTCCTAACAGGAAATTCTTGATATCAGAAAGATACCGGGGTTTCTTAAAGGGGCAACACTGCTAAAATGCCCAAGTAAAATAAATAACCATTTTTTTAAAGGGAAATATTCTGTGTGGAAGTGTTCCCACTGGGTACATATCTGCCAGAAATGAAGCTGAAGTCTGGCTGCTGTTACTGTGAAGCCTCTGAGCAGTTTCTTCACATGGCAGCAAGAAAGTACTGAAGATTCTTCGTTTTGGCTGCCAATTTTCCTTCCACAGGGCTTCTCAATCAGCAGTCAGAGTGAAGGTATGGGAGGAAACTAGAGTATTTGAAAGGTGGCTAGTTGTGCATTGGGCAAGACACAAACCATGTATCCTTAAGACCACTGCAGTAGTGGGAATGATGAACATCTAGACAACAGAACTACATATTTCACATCTGAAAGTACAACATATTAAAGTGCTGTAGGCTATCCTTTCCAACATGCTAATCTGAGGCAAAGTATCAGTGTATTCATGCAGCACTTTTTATACTCCACCACAAGGTAATTTAAAGAGTGGATGACAAATCTGTACAGGTAGTCCACAACCTCTCTACTGCATCTCCAAAAAAATCATACCCAATAACATTAACAAACTGTATTATACACTCAGGGAAGGCATTCTTCTCTGCTTAACAATATAGTGAATCTTTCAAATTAGCCACTTTCTAACATAAGACACACAAGCCTGTAACAAGTTTTAGATTCCAGTCTTACCTCTGCTTGCATTCTTGAACTTTCTGAATCTCCTTGAGTGGTATGATCCGGAGTGGCTCTTTCTCCTACACAACAGAAAAGCAATAAAATTAAAACAATATTTACTTTTCTATTTGCTGAAACTAAAACCGATGCAATTTTTACACCCATCACACCACTATTTTTTAATCGCCCATAAGTAAAACATTCTCATAAATGGCACATTTTTTTCAGATTCTGACATAAAAAACACAGTGTGAACCGTATAGCTCAACCAAAGACAAGTAAACAATCCAGAATGCTCACATTTTGTGCATTGAGCAGAGAGTTTTTTAAAAAAAATACATTTGATTTAAGCCCAACAGTAAGTTCCCATTCCAGGTAAAACAAAAGTCTGTGATAGAAAAAAATGGTTTAATTCACTACAAGAAATAAAACAATATGGTCCAGCTCTTTCATCCCTTATTAGTTGAGACTTCTTCAGAACCACTGAATAAATAACCAAAGAGGCTTTAATTACAGTTGTACCACATTTTAAAAAGTCATGTGACTTTAAATCAATTAGAAAAGCATGTTAATTAAAAGGTTTCAGAATACCATAAGGTTTTGAAGTAGAACTTAGTGCTAGCAGACATTGGGGTTGGGGGCTGTAAAAGCATCTCTGTGGACAAGAAGTCCACAAACTTGGGGAGACTTGTGAACCAACCTGCTTCAGAGTTTACCCCATCTACTTCTACACTGACTCTCCGACATAGTGGAAAGCTTCATGAGGACAGGAAGTCTGTTTTTCCAGGTGTGACTGAAGTGTTAGTTTCATTCGCAAAAATGTCTTACAACTAAACTCTTAAAATAACTTTGCAGTTAGGAAAATGGTCTGGCTTTAACCAATTCAAACACCAGTCAGGGAAGTCCCTATAAGAAATCTGCTACAAGCACACCTGCTTAGCTTCTCTGTGGTGGACATGTCATACAGAAAATTGTATGTTGGTTTTATCAACAAGATATCACAAAAGCGAACAATACGATACCAGAATATAATAAAGAAATTTGACCTCAGCAGGGTACTTATCTGCTGTCTGAGTCAACAAGCCTAGTCAGATGCTAAATCAATATATGCTCTTTATTCTGCAAAAGATGCACATACTGTGTGTCAAAAAAAAAAAAAAAAAAGGAAAAAAAAACAAAAACAACTCAAAGATAGCACTGATGGGATGCTCCCTTTATTCAAGGATGTGTCAATGTCCAAGTGAAGGTGGCATCAATCCTACCCTGGGGGGAAAGGAAGAATGAAAAAAACACCAACAGTCCCCCAAAGGGAACACAGAAACACAGGAATTCTCCTCAAATGGAAAAAAAAAACAAACTGGAAACACTGCTGTGGCTATGATTTCTTTATTTCACATTGCATTCTGGTTCCTCGGCTCCATCAGCCTTCTAAGGAATAACTTCATAAAATCTCAGCAGCCTTTTTATATCCCCTTAATTACTGTGCTAATAAGTTCAAATACATTCAATTAAATTCCAAATTTCAACAGCTACTACCAAAACCTTAAAGGTGCCATCCCAATAAATACATGAAACATACATTTTTAGTATCACAAGCAAATTCTTTTTACATTTTTCATATATATATATATATATATATATATATATATATATATATATATATCTATAAAATGATTCCTATCTATGATGAACCTTAATAACTATTAATTTTTATATGTATTATTCTTACATTTATTGCATTTCATCAACAAATACTCTATTAAATATTTTCTCATATAATTTCCTACTCATAACCTTATTTTCCTATATCCAATAGAAAAAAGCCTGATGGAGTTAATGCTCAACGGTAGGCAGCAAAAACAGAATAAAATGAAAAAATAGCCGCTGAGCAAAGCAATGAAGGGTACTAATAGTTCCAAAAGTTCATATAACGTTCCAAATGCCAATGAATAGTTATCCAATGAAGAAAAGATGTCAAAATACTTCAAAAATCAGGTTTATTATGACATAAAAAGGTAAGCGCTTTTTACATAAGCGTAGCTTCTTCAGACCATATTACAAAATAAAGCCTCTAACAGGTGATTTAAAAATACAAAAAGCAAAAAAAACCAGGCATTCCTTAAAACAAAACAAAGCCTGTATTGAAAATTCAATTAAAAATGGTCATAAAAATACATATAGTCTAATATAAACTTTAAAAACATGTTGTTCATAATACCACTGTGTTGATGGTAAAAATAGAAATAAAAACAAGTACAAATGCTAAACTAACATCTCTGATGTCCTAACCTCCTGGACTTCAAAAGTGGACGTATGGGAACTTTACCATTGAGTCCTCCTGGTGGTACATCAAATCTGAATTTAATGATTGATGATCTCCCGAACTTCTGTTCTATTTTCAATATCTCCCTCTCTGTATGTGTGTAGAAATCTGTTCTAAGTTGTAACTTTTGAACTGATGATGTATACCACCCTCATGAGTGTGTCTTGTGTAAATGCATAATGCATGATGATGATATCGTTTTATGTATCCTCTGTCTATATCTCTATATCCCTTCAGGTCTTGCTTACGTCTACAGGATAGACCCTTTTATATAATACGCATAACAATAATACACATCCTTGACACACATGCTTCACACATTGATCCGGATGTTGTATGTGCCATTGCATAAGGGTAAACAAACACAAGGTCAGACTGAATGTAAGAACAAAAGTTGTTATTTTGGGATGTAGGATTATAGTATGTGATGGGTGGGTGTACCAATGGAATTTGCTCTGGGAGCACATTCTATTATTTCTTTTATTACGATATTCTGATAAAGGTCTCCCATTATATCCCAGTAATTCCCTTAATGATAGGGTCTAACCATGCCAACATGCCAGTGCTTAATTTGACATAACAGTGTCTCTGCAGTATAATAAATATAAATGAAACATTAACATTTGAAGGAAAAGACCTGAATGTTGATGTCTAGGGTCCCTCTTTTCGGTTCTGTTGTTATTTATACTTTTCGTTCTGTTGTTATGTCAGGCACTGTGATGGGCATCGTCAATGAAACGTGAACAAATAACATCCTATCGTCTGGCAAGATCTCCTCCAAGAGGCTGTTGATATCTTGATTTGGTCAATCGCTGATGCCACTGCCATTCTGGGCTCTTGTGTTGAATCTATGGATTGTATATTCCAACATGCTGGATCATCTTTTCTTATGGTCAGCTGAATCCTTATGTGGGGCACTGTACATCAGCACCACTGTGTGACAGACAGGCTCGCTGGTCATGGGCATGATGAGGCAGCCTGTATTCGACCAATCGATCAGACAATGTATCAAGGGTTCGGTATGATCATGTGAACAATTAGCAGCAGGAGAGACTGGAATGGTCAAGTACAGGGTGTTCAGTGGATCGTGGGTGGTTCGTTGAAGGTCTCCAGGTTAGGTTCACGGAGCTCGAACTTTTTGTTTTGTTCATTGTCAATGGTGGTTTGTTCATTTTGGGTTTCGAAGTTTGAAGTATATGTTTTTGATTGTTTTTTATTTCTATCTTGTTGTATTTTATGTCCATGTATTATGTTTTGTAACCTGTTATAAGATGATGAATTGAATGACGTTTGCGGCGCTGTGGGCCGATTACAGGCTCTTTTTATTGATTCGTTGATACATAATTGGGCAGCTTTATAAGAACGATTTCCGCTTTTACTCTTCGTGCTTTCCATATCTTATGTTCGTGGCATTTGGTCTGTTGACAATATTTTCCTATACATTTAACTATATTTCCATAATTTTCTAACCTCCTTTCAAATGACGTACACAATACTGTATTAATAAATTAAATAAACAGACATGGATTCTACACATCCCAATTAATTTCTAAGTTTAACCCCCTTATGTATAAAGTGCCTAAATTCATTATGATTTTTGCTTCTAACGTTACCAAATTTCCGTTTAAATTCATCTCCTCCTATATTTTTGCTCCCAAAAGGTTGTGCCAATATACTAAAGAAAAAACTATCAGTGTTTACTCTATGAGCCGTGCAAAAATGCTCAGCCACTGGACTCTCCATTCTTCTATTTTTTATATCACCTAGATGTTCTAAAATTCTCAAATTCACCTTTCTTTTGGTTTGCCCCACATGCCATTTCCTAGATGTACATCCACATCCAATAATGTAGACTACACCACAGGAGTCGGACTTAAATTCATCTTTGATCCAAAACCTCTTCCCATTTATTCTCCAACCATCCACATTTTTAATTGTACTGCATATTTTGCATGCTCCACAAGGGAAAACACCTTTCCTACCTCGCCTTGTATCTTCATTCCTTGATTTCAACAATTCTTTTAAATTTCTAAAGCGGCCATAAAAGAAACTTACTTTCTCTGGGAATATATTTCCCACTGTTTCATCTCTACTAATAACTGGCCACAAATTGTCCACAAGTTTCTTCAATTTTTCCGTCAGGGCAGAACATTTTGTCACAAAAAATATTGGATCTACTTCCACTGTCCTTTCTTTGTTTTTTCCTAATTTTTTATGTAACCTTTTGGGAAAGTTAATCATATCGCTCCTATTTGTGTTTCCCCTTAATTTACTTAAAGCTGCCTGTATATCTATCTATCTGTATATAAATATGTTTTCGTTGCTTAATGAAGATGCCTCGTATGTTAATAAAAATGTAACACAGTTAGTGATTGATGAAAATGATGTATGTGGTGACAATGAAAATTTTAGAAGAGAGGGTGCACTAAATATTATAAATTTATCTAATTTCATATTGACGGAGACAGCAAAAAAGTGTGTTATTAAAGGGCACAAAGTTTGTTCCTACTTGTATTCCTTCGCTGGTGGATCTTTTGGGTGAAGCCAAGCGTTTTTGTAGGAAGTTAAATTTGAGGGTATTTTTTAGTTCTAAAAAACAACTGCCTGTAAAAGAGAATGAACTATATGTGCCAGAAGATGACATGGATAATTCACTGCTCAACCTATCTATCTATGATAATCCATTTATTGACATAGATGATGTAGATAATGATGTCAATGTGTGTGTTTCCCAAAATACCTGTTTTCTACTGGCTATGGGAGATTAGAAGTACCAAAGGTGCCTGTCTATAGTTCATTTGCGCCACCGAAAATTTCTAATGCTATATTTACATTTCAGAATGCATTGTGTAAACAAATTGAAGAAATGTATGGTCAGTGTGCAAAAAACTCCAAAATTTGTAATTTGAGTAAGAAACAATGGTCAATACTCAAACAGTTACGTAGTGTTGCTCACACGTATGTTTTCATGCAAGCAGATAAGGAAGGGAATTGGGCCATTCTAAATATATATAAAAAGAGTATGATGACATGTTTTTGGAACTGTTGTCTGATAAGAAGGCTTATAATAAACTACCCTCCAACCCAGTGAAGGAATTCAATAACGGCTTGGTGGAACTACTTGAGAGAGGTGAAATACTTGGATTTTTTGATTGTAGGGATGTTAAAAAAAATTGTATTTGAAGAATCCAAAGGATGCCAGGTTGTTTTTAATTCCCAAACTTCACAAGTCTTTGATGAAACCCCCAGGAAGACCAACAGTTTCGGGGGTAGGGGCTTATTTGCAAAACCTAGGCATCTTTTTGGATTCTCAGTTAAAAGTGTACCTCCCAAAAATCCAATCATATATTAAGAACACTTCACATGTATTAGAGTGTATGAACCATATACAATGGAAATCTGATTACTTTGCATGTGTAGATATAAAATCTTTGTATACTAACATCAGAATCGAAAAAGGTTTGGAAGCGGTCACAAAAATGATGGGAGAGGGACCCAGAACCTCTTATATTTGTCAACTTTTGGAATATGCTTTAATGCGTAACTATTTTGTATTTGAAGGAGAAGTACATTTGCAGGTGGAAGGGACAGCGATAGGGGCAGCATTTGCTCCCTCATATGAGATACTTTTCATGTCATATTTTGAAAATCTGTATATTTATCCAACACAATTTATGAAGAACAGAATAGTTATGTTTAAGCACTTTATAGATGATCTGATTTTTGTATGTAAGGGGGAACCATGCGAGTTTGCGGGTTTCATGGACACACTAAACCAGAATGCATTTGGGTTGGAGTTCACATACAGAGTGAACAGGAAAAGCATGCAATTCTTGGATGCTGAGGTTTATGTGGATGTTGAGGGAAATCTGCAGTACAGACCTTTTCATAAGGTAACTGCAGCAGAGAATTTTTTGGAGGAAAGTAGTGCACATCCCTTACACCTAATAAGGTCGTTACCTTATGGAGAGTTCAAGAGAACTCTAACAAACACCTCTGATGAGAAGGTGTTGGAAAAAGAATATATTTTGGTGAAGAACACATTGCTTAAGAGGGGGTATGGAGAGAATGACATACAGGCAGCTTTGAATAAATTAAGGGGAAACATAAATAGGAGAGAGAGGATTAGCTTTCCCAAAAGGTTTCATAAAAATTTAGGAAAAAACAAGGAAAGGACAGTGGAAGTAGATCCAATATTTTGTGTGACAAAATTTTCTCCCCTGATGGAAAAATTGAATGGCCATGGCCTCAAGCTCAATGCCAAAAAGTGCAGTGTCATCCCCTTTGGTAAAAACTCTGTACCCATGAACTACCACATAGGCAGCAATCTACTTAACACCGAATGTGTGGTAAGAGACCTTGGGACCCAGGTGGACAGTAGTCTCTCCTTTGATAGTCACATCGCCACAGCAGTCAGGAAGTCCTTCTATGTGGCACACCTCATCATAAAAGGGTTCTCATCCCAGAAAAAAGTGGTCATCGTTCCCCTCTACTCGACACTCATTAGACCCATTATAGAGTACAACGCCCCTTTTGGAATTCACCTCACAAGACATCTGCAGCAGCTGGAAAGGCCGCAGAAGTACCTCACAAAGAGGATTACTGGCCTCAAACAAATGCCCTACACTGACCGTCTCAAAAAACTCCAGCTTTATTCTGTAGCATATCACCTACTACGAGGTGATCTCTGCCTAACATATAAAGCTATATCAAACTCAGAGCTGTTGGACATGCTACACCTAAACAAATCCCAACCCCTCCGAGCTACACGCTCTAGGGACCTAACCCTTGTCACCACAAAAAAACAGAACATGCTGGAGGGATAGATTCCTGTCCCAGAGACTTCCCATACTCTGGAACAGGCTACTCATCTATGTCAAACAAAGTTCTTCATTAGCACTCTTCATGAAAACTCTTGATGAGTGGATGGGAAATAGGAAATACACCCTGCGGATCACTTCTGTGTCTCTGCTCAACAGTGGCACAGGAAAATAACTTTCTTGGGTGGCGTAAGCCAGGAAACCTTGTTGGCTAGGCTTACACAGGCCCTTGGGCCAATAGCCTAGTACCTACCTATGAAGAAACTTGTGGACAATTTGTGGCCATTTATAAGTATGGACGAAACAACGGGAAATATATTTCCAGAGAACGTACGTTTCTCTTATGGCCGCTTTAGAAATTTAAAAGAATTGTTGAAATCAAGGAATGAAGATACAAGGCGAAGTAAGAAAGGTGTTTTCCCTTGTGGAGCATGCAAAATATGCAGTAAAATTAAAAATGTGGATGGTTGGAGAATAAATGGGAAGAGGTTTTGGATCAAAGATGAATTTAAGTGCGACTCCTATGGTGTAGACTACATTATTGGATGTGGATGTACACCTAGGAAATGGTATGTGGGGCAAACCAAAAGAAAGGTGAAACTGAGAATTTTAGAACATCTAGGTGATATAAGAAATAGAAGAATGGAGAGTCCAGTGGCTGAGGAGTTTTGCACAGCTCATAGGGGAAACACTGATAGTTTTTTCTTTAGTATACTGGCACAACATTTTGGGGGCAAAAATATGGGAGGAGATGAATTTAAACGGAAATTTGGTAAAGTTAGAAACAAAAATCATAATGAATGTAGGCACTTTATACCCAAGGGGGTTAAACTTAGAAATTAATTGGGATGTGTAGAATCCATGTCTGTTTATTTAATGAATTTATTAATACTGTATTGTGTACATCATTTGAAAGGAGGTTAGAAAATTATGGAAACATAGTTGAATGTATAGGAAAATAAGGTTATGAGTATGAAATTATATGAGAAAATATTTATTAGAGTATCTGTTGATGAAATGCAATAAATGTAACAATAATACATATAAAAATTAATATTTATTAAGGTTTATCATAGGAATCATTATTTCACATATATATATATATATATATATATATATATATATATATATATATATATATATATATGGTTCTACCTCACTTCAACGACACGCGGAACATCGACCACGAAACCGAGAGCACCAGAAGATCGAAAGCTGAGAAGACCGACACGACGGGACCCAGAAGATCGACAGTGGAGAAGACCGACCACGGATGAAAGCACCGGCCTTGAGGATGCCGACATGGGGAAAGGCTGTGTAAGTATCTTGGTAGTGACGGACGTTAGGGTGTGAGTAAGGTAAGTGTGGATATTGACGGTCTGTGGGGATAGGGGTGGGTTAAGTGAGTTAGGGTTAGGAGCGGTCAGGTAAGTGTGCGTAGTGATTGTGTTTGGGTTAGGGGCGGGATAAGTGAGTTAGGGTTAGGGGCGGGCCAGGTAAGTGTGCGGTAGTGACGGACCTTAGGGTTAGGGTTTGGGTTAGGGTTGTAGGTAGTTGTGTATGTGAGGTTTAGTGTGGGTTTGTAGGGATTTTGGTGTGCTTGTGTTGCGTATGTGGTTATTGGATGGGGAATGTGTTTTGTTTGTTGTTTGTGGTGTGAAGTGTATGAGGTTTCGTGTTTGTGTACCGTCGGTTATTTCGTTGTCGGGCATGTGGAATTTCCTGTCGGTTATGTGGTTTCGGTGATTGCGTTGTCGGTGTTTTGGTGTTTCGGTTATGTGAGGTAGAACCATATATATATATATATATATATATATATATATATATATATATATATCTCTATAAAATGTAAAAAATGTAAAATGAATTTGCTTGTGATACTAAAATGTATGTTTCATGTATTTATTGGGATGGTACTTTTAAGGTTTGGGTAGTAGCTGTTGAAATTTGGAATTTAATTGAATGTATTTGAACTTATTAGCACAGTAATTAAGGGGATATAAAAAGGCTTCTGAGATTTTTATGAAGTTATTCCTTAGAAGGCTGATGGAGCCGAGGTACCAGAATGAGATGTGAAATAAAGAAATCACAGCCACAACGGTGTTTCCAGTTTGGTTTATTTTTCCATTCGAGAAAAGGAAGAATGCTCAGATCTAAGAAATCGGCTGGACTGTAACCGAGATCCCTCTGGTGGAATGTCTTCTATATGCATCCCAGTTGCTGATTTTTTGTCAGAGGCAACACTAGCCACTGGAAAATTTTCCAAAACCAAATTCAGCAACAAATTAGCTACTCAAATATTACAAAAAGAAAAGGCAAGTGGTAAAGTAAAGACATTTTCATTCAAAGTTTTAGCTGGAAGTGACCACCAGACTTGAATGACACCTGTGACTCTATTTATGTGGCAGAATGGACTGAAGATGGTCTGGGACTACTCTCCTTTGACATCAAAGTTTCCAGCTGATCTGCTCTATCTTTGAGGGAACCCCGTGCCTCACCTTAGAAGTCCTTTATATTCTGAATCTACTGTAGTAATGTTCCTTAAAGTGAACACCGAAAAGGATCTGCTGAAGTATGTAAACCTACAATTGGTGCCATTTGTCATGATAAGAGCATGCTGACATGGCCTGAGATGGTGCCCTGTACAGCTGAAATTTATACCCTTCTATTTCAATAGGGTAGAATGATGATGAACTTTCTTTTCCGAACTCAGCTCAGAAGGAAGAGAGGAAAGGCACATACGAATCTTACTGGTTACTGGAAAAATATGCTGACCACAAGTGTAAAGAATCTCATTCTCCTGAATGGCAAACCATTCAAATGCTAGGGTGCCCTATCCTTGTACAATACTAATCAAGAAAACCTTCCTTACTCTGCAACCTCAAGATGGGCACTAAAAATGCATTCATTTTTCCTAAAATGTCAAGACACACGGAGATGCCCCAATTTATCCACCACTGCCAGATCCGCATCAGCCCTTCTACAAAATGAAGACAGTGTGTTTTACCTTGTCTGTATATGTACTACACACTACTGTCAGGCTTTATTGACTAAAGCAGGAACACTGTGGAATTATGAACCTTGCATCAGGTAGGAGCCAAGGTGGTCTTGCCAATAAAGCAACCATACTAAGGCTGCATGAAGAAATGAAGGAAGGGAAAGCCCATACTGAAGCTGAATTAGACTGCCTGTTGAGTGGTGGGCAGTTTAATTCAGCTTCAGTATGGGCTTTCCCTTCCTTCATTTCTTCATGCAGCCTTAGTGTGGTTGCTTTATTGGCAAGACCACCTTGGCTCCTACCCGATGCAAGGTTCATAAAGCCCTTAGAATCGAGAAAAGATGTTGTATATGAACTTACTTCAGTTGGGAGTGGTTCCTACCCAGCAGACCTTGGAATAGCAAAGACAACAACAGAAGGTCTCCAAAGGCACAATGACTTAGCCAATGACACCTGATTTTATAGTGGAAAAATGTAAAGGGGGGTGGTGATCTTGAATATGTGACTACCTTTAAGCTCAAAGAGGTGAAGAAAGGTTCATGCTCCTCACACCGTAGCATCCACACCGAGGCTGCTGATGACAGAACTTGACAAAGCCTTCACTGTGGGCAGAAATGTTCGATAATGGACAGCATCAAGGTATGCCCAGTGAGGAAAATCTTCCATGTTAGGACAACAGGAAAATTCTCCTAGTTTCTGGTGATCCCATGACCTGCAATTACTGAAAGATGAAAGAAAAGGCTGCTAATGAGCATCCTCTTGACAAAGCAGGGGAAACTCCCCTTTTACTGCATGACTTTTTACAAGGGTATAAATCAGTATTAGCTTGTTAACCTGGGAAATTAACTTGTCCTTGGACCTTTTTCAGACATGTGCCGATGACAAACCAAATGTCAGTATTCTGTAATAAAAATGGTTCTCTCAGACGTAAATCAAAGGAAGCTCTTCTGTGTAAACCCCAACAGCGAAACATCAGTATGCTTCCAATGTGACAAATGAAACCATCTAGTTGTACTGTGAAAGTAGAGACATGATTTGGAGAGACAGCATTCACATTCTGATTACCAGGTATGCTAAATAAAGACTGTGATGAAAGGAGATACTGCCAGCCCAGCTAGCTGAAATTTTGTAAATAATTATATGTCATTGGTGTATATCAAAATGATTTATGTAAGATGCTTGTGTTACAAATGTATTAGGACTGTATGTCATGTGTTTATCAAACTGCTTGTATAGACCTATGTGTTTGTGTGTGTAAAATAAATCTCCAAGTGTGTGTGTGTGTGTGTGTGTGTGTGTGTGTGTGTGTGTGTGTGTGTGTGTGTGTGTGTGTGTGTGTGTGTATGTGTGTCAGCTACTTAGGCAGGGACACGAAGCACTGTCTGCACAGAGTGTGTGTTGGAGGACTTGGATTGGAACCCTGGCTAAGGACTCAACTCTATAGCTGTGCCAGTGGGGAGTCTTATTTGGGATCTGCAGAAAGTGGGAGAAACCAGCCCTAGACTGACTGTGGTCTCTTGTGTGCTCTTAAGGGAAATAGCACTTGATGCAAACAGCTGCATCTGGAAATACTGTGTGTGTACTTGTCATCCCTCCCAGTGAACATCCCCCCTGTTGCCAGTGGTGAGGATTGAGGTACCTTGATAACGGGTCGAGTGGTGGGGCATACATATTAAATGGTGATGGGATATCCACATCACATTTGGCTAGTAGTGGTGGGATCCCCACATCATGTACTGGGATTCAGTGGTGTGGATACTGAACTCCTGTAGCCTATAAACAATGGTTACTAAAGAAGGTGTTTGTACTCTCAAGCAGCCACACAGTAGACATTCAGAGTTTCATATCACAATAGTTTTATTTATTTTTTTGTTAGCTTAGTTAGTCAGGGAGAGCAAGCAAAGATGTCAGCAGAGGATTATGGAAAGCTGACAAGGAACCAGTTGGCTGAGTTCTGCCAAGCCAAAGGACGGGAGAAGAACAACCTGACTAAAGGGGAAATGATTGCAGCCTTATCCACAGCTGCATCAGAGACCAGCAACCAGGAAGACAACCAGACTGGCCTTGGGGATGTACAACTTTCAGAAAATGGACAGCTCAACTTTGCCTCATAGGACTTAAAATCCATCTGGAGTTAGAGACATGAACTGGAGGTCAAACGTTTGGAAATAGAATCCGCAGAGAGACTGCGGCATTTGGAGACTCAAGAAAATGAGAGACTGAGAAGTTTGGAGGCTGAAGAAAATGAGAGTCAGAGGCAACATGAAAAGGAGATGCTGACTCTTCGCTGGGGTCAAGTAGGTAATGGGGAACGGTATAACTGAACCCCAGAAGGAATAAAGGTCAATAAATTTCTTCCACAATTTACAGAAGGTGATAGTTTTGATAGTTTTATTCATATGTTTGTAAACAGTATAATGCTGACCAAGGAATCTAGGTACGGTTCCCAACCCCCTTACTCCATGGTAAAGCTGAAACTGCTGTTTCTAAGTTGTCTGCTATTGATTGTGTAGACTATAACCAAGTAAAGAAATGCTTATTAAAGTATTTTAAAAGTTAACACCTGAAGCCTACAGAAAAAAGTTTTGTGAGCATAGATGCAAGGCAGATGAAAGTGTGTGTGAATATATTGCTGAACTAAGCACTTATTTTTATAGGTGGGTGTGTGCTTATCAAGTCACCACTTTTGAAGGGCTGGCAGACCTTTTGGTGAAGGAACAAGCTCTTAGCACGTTGCCTTAGGATATGAGAATCTGGTTGACTGACAAAGAAATTACACCGCAGATGAGTTGGGGAAAAAGGGAGACCTATACCTAGCAAGCAGGGCATATCACTGCACAGGAAAGGGGTACCCAGTGCTGCATATGGGTCTAATGGAACTCATGGTGGGAAGCTCAAACCACCCCAACAGAGTCTGCCAGTAACAGGGGAAGCCACTAGTTCAGGTACATGGCCATGATCAATGGTTACATGTTTTAAATGTAACCACTGGGGCCATGTACCAAACAGATGTCCATGGAGGCAAGGTGGGGGAGTCAGCAAGTGGGAATGACAGAATGCCAGCAGTAAGTTGTCTGGAGATAAAGTACCAAACTACCACCAGAGGTTATATCCTATCTTAGTAGAAGGGAAACAGGCCACTGCTAAGAGAGAGACAGCCTCTGACCTAACTATTGCGAAGTCTGCAATGCTTAAAGAGGAGCACTACTTGCTTGGGCAGTCTACTCTAGTCAGAGCTTTAGGCGGGACCCCATTCCAAATACCTTTGGCTAGGGTTCACTTTGACTGGGACGGTGAAAAAGCAAGCAAGTAGGTGTGCTTGAGGATATCCCTGCAGATGTCCTGAAAGGGAATGACTTTGATAATGCAGTAACTTATGTGCATGCAGTTACATGCAGTCAGGCTTGAAGACAAGCATGTGGATCTGGAAGCCTGGGGGTACACAGACTGCACACTTGAAGCCAGGACTGGTGAGGTGGTTACTTCAGAGAGGGAGCTACCCTGTAGCAGTCAGACTGAAGGGAAGCCACAGCTTCTGGTGGGGAGTGATGTTCCCATGGACAGAGTGAATGCAAGGGCAGAGGCATGTAGTAGTACTAAGGCTGACAGTGAGGCACCACTGTCAGAGGATACCAGACTTCCTGTGGAAGGGGAGCTGGGAAGGGTTACAGAAGGAGTTGAAACGCTCAGCTCTCACACCTTACATTACAAGGCTTGAGGGAGGTAGCCAGGAGCTGCCTGATTCTCAAGGGAAAGAGGAATCTGTACATTGGGACAAAGGGGTACTGTACAGAGAGTGGACCCCTGAGGGAGGGCTAGAGGGTGAGGTAATACAGCAGTTGGTAGTACTTAGTGCCTACCTTCTGGCATTTCCAGCCATAGACCATGACATTCCCTTTGCAGGTCATATGGGCATAAAGCGTACCAAGAGACATATTATGCAGAACGTTTATTGACCTGGGATTTCCAGGGATGTAACAGGGTACCGCAGGACCTATGAGCAGTGCCAAAAGGTAGGCAAGGCAGGAGACAAGGTGAAAGCTCCATTGATGCCTTTGCCTGTGAGTAAGGAGCCATTTCAGAGGGTAGTTATGGATGCTGCAGGGTCTCTGAGTACCCCAAGTTCCACTGGGAAGAAGTACATCCTAGTGGTAGTAGATTATGCTATCAAATACCCTGAGGCGGTGTCTGTCCTCCATCGACGTAGAAAAGGTGGCAAATGCTTTGTTAGAAATTTTCTGCAGGGTAGGTTTACCAAAAGAAATACTGACTAACAGAGGTGCCAGTTTAATGTCAGACCTGATGGCTTGTCTATTGGAGCAAAGTGGGGTGAAGCACCTAAAGACCACCCATTACCACCCCCCCCCGACTAATGGTCTGCTAGACAGGTGACACTCTACACTAAAGACCATGCTATGGGCATTTGCAGACCAGTTTAAGACGGAGTGGGACAAATATTTGCCCCATCTGTTGTTTGCTTACAGAGAGGTGCCCCAGGAATCCACAGGTATTTCACCCTTTAAGTTGCTGTATGGGCATAGGGTGAGGGGGGGGGGTCTCTAGATCTGATTTGCAATGAGTGGGAGGGTGAGTCTGTTATGGCATATGTCTTAAACCTCAGGACAAAGCTCAGGGAACTCATGGGCTTGGCCCAAGAGAACCTGGCAGAAGCCCAACAACAGAAAAAGGCCTAGTATGACAGGAATGCTCAAGCCAGGGAGTATGCTGTAAGAGCAGGTTATGGTTCTCATTCATATCAAGACACAACAAGCTGCAGGCAGCTTGGGAGGGATATTTCAAAGTGGTAAGGAAGGTCAGTAATGTTGACTACCTGGTAGAACTGCTAGGCAGTAGGCAGAGGCCCAAGCTGTACTATGTTAACATGATGAAACCTTATCATGATAAAGGGGTCCTGGTGCTGAGTATTTGCAGTAGAAGACAGGAGGAGTCTGAGGGGGATCTATGGCTACAGGGAGCCAGCCAGCAAAATCCTATGTTACTATGGTGGAGCTTAGGATTGCAGGCATATGATATGACAGTGCAGCACCATACTGGGGTCAGTAATGCCAAGGCAGCTGGACCCTCAAGAGAGGGAATGAGGTAATGTATTCTCAGATAGGCTCATTCCTCTCAAGCAACGTTTCTCAAGGGTCACTTGAAAAACTAGCTTAAGTCATCAAGGGGGTAAGAAGTGTTACAAAAGGAGATACTGCTAGCCCAACTAGCTGGAATTTTGTAAATAATTATATGTCATTGGTGAATATTGAAATGATTTACATAAGATGCTTGTGTTAAAAATGTATTAAAACTGTATGTCGTGTATATCAAACTGTTGCCCAGACGTGTGTTGAAAAGGTATTTGCAGAGTGCTGTTTGAAATGTAACCACAGTGTGCCCTACTGGAAAACAACAGAAATGTACATGCACTATTGTAACTGTTTAAATTTACATATTTTAACAGTGGAAAGTCGGACACAGGACATTAACCTCAGCCTAGTAAATTTTAGAAAAGCAGCTGAAATTAAATTAATTTATGGCTAGGCTATAAAAGATGTTATCTTTCAGTTTTCAGTGAAGCAAGAGACACAATGTCTCTACTAGGAAACATTCTGTATTGTCTTTAGGGTGAATTAATTACTAGTCTTGAAAGCACGAAGAAATGCAATTCTTTCATGACTTCCAGCATTTGCCAGAGATCTGTGGAGAAGCTCTTCTAGCTAGTTTCATCAATGGATGATTTGTCTGGAAAAAAGGAGTCAGATGACAAGAAATTGTCATTCTGCAAGTTATCCCTGCAGTAATATTTGAGATATTAATCTGAGAAATCTCTTAGTGAGAAAGAGCATTCTGCCTTGGACCTGATAACAACTAAAAGATTCATTCACTACATCTGCCTTGCTCTATTACTAAGTTCTTAGATTATAGTTATTCTCTTAGACACAGTCAGGAATATAGTAATGGTTAGTTTGGATGTTTTTCTTTATTTATTTGAGACTGTCCTGCAATGTTATTTTAAATACTTCCTGTGGTTGTAAACTCTGATGTTGTCGTGAATATATATTTAGTATTGTCCTGTTCTTTTATTAAGTACATTTAAACCTTTCATTGTGGATGATCTGTGGGGCCTATATTATTTTCTTGACAGCTTAGGTTGTCGAATGCTTAATGATAGACACCTAAGCGTCGAAGTTTCAAAATCGCGAACAGCCACATACGCAAATTCTTTCCTCAGGAAAGAATTTGCTAGGCCATCTGGAAATAAAATTAACTTTTCAACCTAAATATAGTGGGGGGCTTCACCTCCTGACGTGGGGGGCTGTGCCTCCCACACACACCCCCTAACTAAATATACCAACTCCGAAATTGCTCTACATTGGGGAAAGGGCAAATCCCAGATAACGGTCAAGCGAATTCTTTCCCGAGGAAAGAATTTGCACATATGGCCATTCACGATTTTGAAACTTTGACGCTTAGGTGTCGATCATTGAGCATTCGACAACCTAAGCTGTCGAAGAAATAATATAGATCTGATCTGTGTAGAGATATTTTGAGAGTAATTGCATATTTATTTTGTGACACTGTGTGGTCCACTTCTAATAGCCTTGCTCTTGGTCAAACTACCACTTGTGTTAATATTAATATTACACAGCAAGATACAACACCCTTTGTTAAGGGCCTTAATGTAGCTGGCAGGATTGACTGGTGGCAGTAAAAACTACCTTATACTTTGGGCAGATGGGGGCACAGCTAGTAAACCTGTGTCAGCCTTTCCCAGATGTGTGTGTGTATAAAATCAAACCTCGACAAAGAATCCCTTCCATGTCCAAACAAGGAAGAAATGGAAACAGAATACCCTTTTCCTCTCCTTCAAAAGGAGTAACAGGCTCTTCAGCCCCTTTAAGCAGTATAGTACTAACTTGCTTCAGAGGCTCACAGGAGACTGACTGGTCCTTATAATGTGGCTCTTGAAGGGTAGAACTTAAGAGGTCTAAAGGTCACATGAGACCCCATGTGCAGAGCGCACCAGTCCTTTTTTTTTTTTTTTTAACTTTTACTTTACCTTTACTGAATTATCACTTGTAACACAGGCAAATATACATTTATACCAAAATAATTAAACTGTATTAAATTACCTTTGACAAACATTACACTTCACATATATTGCTATATCATATAACCTAAGCAACATTACATAAATTAATTCCTGCCCTTTTTTTAAAAGAAACATGTTTATTAAACCATCACTTATGATGTAGCAATCATACATTTATATAAATGAAAACAAACTACAGACACAATCCTAGATGCAAGCAATTTACATCAGAAACGATAGTGACACACTCCCAGTTGCAAACATTATACATCACTTATAAACTACCCAATCATTTTCAGTCAAACATTACATAGAACATTTAAGTCCTGCCTTCTTTTAAACCCCATTTCTCCCCTGTACGTATTGTTCTCACAATTTCCATTTTTCCTACTTAGCTTGCTCCTACTCTTTTCTAAAGATCTCAAATTCAGCTGTTTTATCTCTGTTACTATATTCACTACTTCTAATATAACTGGTTTAGATTTTGATTTCCATTTTCTAGTAATTGCTTTTTTGGCAGACATCATAATTAGACACAGCAAGGCCTTACCATGTATAGACAATTCTGATTCTGTATCATAGCTCAGAAAAATCATCTCCCTTGTCACACTAATCTGCCCACCCAGCATCTCCGACAGTGCATCCCACAGGGAATCTTTAAAGTCTGCCAATTCACCGCACTCCCAGAAAATATGTTCCCAAGTACGTCTTTCTTCCCTTTCACACCTTCAACATTTGCTGTGTACCTTAGGAAAAATTGTCTGGAGTCTATTTGGGGTATAGAAATATCAATGTAAACATTTCCAGCAAAATCTACAATCTTCTAGATTTGCTGCATATTTGGGAGACATACATATATCCTCCCATTGTTTCTTTGTGAATTGCGTATCCAGTCTTTTCCCAATCCTTTCTAACCTCCTCTGATTGATTAACAGTTATCATGCATTATTTTATATGCTATACTAATTATTCCTTTTTTAATGGCAGCTTCTGTTCTAGATTTTACTAAACACTCGACCAGTGCTGGTCTTTCATTTAGGACACCACTATTTTTTCTCTTTGCCTATACTCTGATATCAGTCCCTGACAGAGAAGGCAATCTCAAACCTGAAGCCCAAACAAATTCTTGGCCTCTTCCCATTCTATTATCTTTCCCTCTCTAGTTATTTGCTCCCAATACCTTGGTTCCTTTGCCAGTTTTCTCAAATAAATTCCAGCCTCCTCTTGCCTACTGCCTATACCCCTAATTGCAGTCATCCCTATTAGCAGAATCTCCTTTTTCCATTCCTCTGTTGGCTATCACCTGTAAATAGAGCCAACTTTTCCTGACTACCATACCAATTATATCCTTGAATATTTGAGTGTCTTATTTTCTTTGCCAGTGGTTCTAAATATAATGCAAATAAAAAAGGGAAAACAGTACACCCCTGTCTGGTTCCTCTGTTCAAGCAGAAATGGTCAGAGAGGATCCCACCCACTTTAATTTTCGCTTCCAGTCCTTCATACATCCTCATAATAAACCTTAGAATTTTTTCAGGAAATGCAAATGCTTCCATTGCCCTGTTCATAAAGTCCCAACGTACTCTGTCAAATGCTTTCTCTGCATACCAGCGTACTCTGTCAAATGCTTTCTCTGCAAAAAGACTCACCAACAACATATCTTCTTACATTCTGCAACCCTCTGGATCATTAGTGTTCTGTTAATGTTGTCAAATATTTGACTCCCCTCCACAAAACCACATTGATCCACATCTATCAATTTTTTAATTACTTTTGTCATTCTTTTAGCTATTATAGACATGAACACTTTAGAATCATGGTTTAGAATAGAAATGGGCCTGTATGAAGCGGAGTCTAATGGATCTTTACCCTCTTTAGATATTACAGCTAACACTGCTTTCTTCCAGGACGTTGATACTTCTCCTTCTCTTAAAATACTGTTAAACCAAACCTTCTAGATCTTTATCAGTCTTTTCCCTCCTAGCTTCCAAACTTCACCAGGAATGCCCATCTATTCCTGGGGACTTTCCTATAGATTGGTTCTACATCACAATTTTTATCTCATCTCTTCCTATCCTGTTAGTAACTGAGCCTCATCTACCTCTAACCTAGGCATATTTAATTCTTCCACAAACATTTCCATTTGTATATTTTCTTTGTTTCCATATTTCTCTGCTTTATACAGACTTTCATAACATTTCCAAAATATTTTTAACACCTTTACAGGATCTCATTACTTTCCTTGCTACATTCTCCCCAAGCTTGTTGACAGACTACTTTCTGTTGCCTGAGTCATTGTGCTAAAAGTTTTTGTGCTCTACTATTATCAAAAAACAATAACAAAAAGGAGCAACGGAAGACAGGCAGGCAGTACTCGAGTCCAAAATCCAAGTGAATCCAAGCCGAAAATAAGGCGTTTCAAGCAACAATCCAGCTAGGTTAGATACCACAAAAACACTCTTTTAATGTAGTCGACCATTGATAAGCACTTTCAAAATACAATCACATTCTGCATCCAGTTTTGCACAAATGTGTATGTTTATATATGGTGCTGTTTTAGTAGTTGTTTTATGGTCTGATGAAGCTGTATTGTGAAAGCGCTTACCAATTGTTGACTACATTAAAAGAGTGTTTTTATGGTTATCTAACCTAGCTGTGTCTCTGAGTTTATAAGCTGGATTGTTGCTTGAAATGCCTTATTTTCGGCTTGGATTCACTTGGATTCTGGACTCAAGTACTGCCTGCCTGTCTTCCGTTGCTCCTTTTTATTATTATTTATCAGTATATTTATCCTTATTTTGCAACGGAGGACACACCACCTGGTTTTTACCACTTTGCTTTTATCATTATTATCAAAAAACAGTTGCTTAACAGCAATCTTTCTAAACTCGTGCATATTATCAAGGTAATCCCTTATTTTCTGTTTAGCATTCTGCAGTTGATCCTCTTCTTGTTCCGTGAGATTTCCCCCATTCTGCAATAATTTAACATTTGTCAATCCTTCTAAATAATTCTTATTTCTTAACCATAGCTCCCTTTCTTTTATTTCCACCCTATTTTTAAACTCCAACTTAATTTTATCCCACTCCCTAGCTATATTTTCAGAAGAAATTTCTATCCTTTCTAATGTTCCTGAATAATCTCCACTACCCATTGCTTAAATTCCTCTCTTTTCAGCAGATAGGTGGGAAAGTGCCAGTGACATTTTTATTTCATTAACCAGTGTTTTTTAGTTGTTATTGGTGCATGATCTGAAATAGTTATTGGGTGCGTATCAAGACCTTCAATTAAATGCACACGTTCCTGTGAAATGTAAATTCTGTATAGCCTAGCCCAGTTTTTATATCATGAGGAATAACATGTAAATTCACTCTGAACTCTTATTACTGAATTCACATCTTCCATGCCAAATATTTTCATAAATTTGTTCAGAAATCTAGCCTCCTTTGTTATAATTTTCCTTCTGGGTCCCCCAGACACTTCTTCAGTTTTGCAAATCACATTCCATTCCCCACCTATAAGTAATATTCCTAGCTGAAAACTGATTATTTCTCCCAGAATTTCTTAAGCTCCATTATTTTAGATGGAATATAAATACATGCCAGTGTAATCCTCCTCCTTTGCCAGTAGCTCCTTAGCACTACAAATCTGCCACTATTTTTTATCTTCCTCTATCACTATTGGAGCTCCTCTTGCAATTAATATAAGTATTCTTCTTTTCCTTTGTCCCAAGTATTCCACTAAATAACCATCCTGAAAACCTTTATCAAATTTACATGTTCAGTTCTTGTGTCTCCTGTAGTGTAGCTATTTGCACTCTACATTTTTAACATAGTTCACTACTCTTTCTTTTTTGCATTTATCTGTGAGACTGTTAACATTTAAAGACATTACAGAAAGCATCATTTCATTAAAAAGTTATTCCCACCTTTTAGTACACATTTAGCTTTTTTGTTAAATGTCTAGTTCCAGCTTTTGTGTTATATACCTATACTGTTTAACAGGTTGAACGTTTATACAGCTGTTTCTTGTCATGTCCGTTTCAGCTTAAGTCACATCTTACAAAACATTTTGTTTACTGAAAGCCCTCAAACAAAAACACCCCCAATACCCCCTAAAACCTATTAACTTAATACTAATGCACACAATTATGTACATCTTCAAATACTGACGTTTCACCCTCCTAATAGGAACATAAGTCCCAAACTGACAGCCACACTCAAAGAGTTGAGTTAACTTAAAAGAAAGGTTAAACATGCTAAGACTCATAGTGTAGCCTGTGCTTCTAAGTGCTAACTGGTTTTGTCTTTTCTTTATAGCTCTCCCAGCTATGAAAGCATTCAAAGCATTCAAGGAAAACTAAATGCTTTCAGAGAACATTATGTCCTAGCCAATTTCTCTTCTCAGTTTTTTTCCTTCAGCCAATCACTCTCCACCAGCCTCTATCCAATTTCTCTTTATCAGATTGTCTCCACAAAGACAGGAGAACCAGGCAGCCAGTTTCTCTTTATCAGACTGTTTCCACAGAAACATGAAGAGCAGCTGCAGAACTGCATACACATTTTTGCTAGAAAAAAAGACTCAGTATTACTTTTCATTTACTTGCTTACTCTCAAAACTTGTTACTAAATGACTCTAAGGTCCTTAATCCAGTCATTTCCACATGCAAGAATGAGAAAAAGCACATTAAGTTTTATTTTGTCATGCTCTTTTAACCAGGCTTTTTTCATTGCATTGCCTCCATTTCTTAAAACTGAACAAGGAGAGAAAAAAATCAGCAGCACCTATTTACAGTCCCCATTACACTTACAATAACTGAGAAAAACTTTACTTTATAGCATTCAAAGAAAACTATACACCACAAAAATAGAGCTAGTAAGAAAAAAAATCTTTACTTACTGTTAACTTTCTCCCTCCATTTCCCCTCTCCAAAGCATTTTTAATATTAATGACATGAAGTAGGGCATATGCTTTAGAGCCCCCCATAAGTCCAACAAATTCTAAAAAAGTCCAATATTGGCAGATTTTCTCGTTCTGTCATATTTCACATATATAATTGTTGCACTGTAATCCCACATTAAGGTACTGGATTTATTGCTGTTCATCTGCATCTCCCAAATCCTGTCATTGCTTCATTTCTAACATACTCTCAATTCTTCTAGGCAGCTCTTGTGCTCCCTTCCTTCACGCCAACATTTTCCACTGAAACAATGGAAAACGTTTCACAGGTACAGTCTCTCTGTAGTCTTTATTACCAGAAGAACAAGAAATAGAATCTCATTTTGTTTCACAGCTCACTTTTTGTTGGGCAAACTTTTGTATCTCCTCCTTAGCGTCAAAAAAATATTTTCTCCTTCCAAGGTAGAATACTTTGAAGACAGCTGGGTACAGCCGTTTAAATCTCACACCTGCATCTTGACATTCCCTGAACAGTGGAATAAACTTGCTTTCTTCTGCCTGTTGTACAATGAGTAATCATTCTCCACAAACACTCTGCTCTCTCCTATTTTTAGTACTCTGTCCTTCTGCTGCAGTTTTGCCAAAATCAACTCCTCCTGCTGGTATGATTGCATTTGTATTATTAAAAGTCTAGGCTGTTTTCTCATAACCAGGTTTGGAGCATACACACAATGTCCCCTTTCAACTAACAACTCTTGCTGTGGAATACCAGTCCAGTTGCTTATTTGTGCTTTCATAAAATTAATGCAGTCTGTTCCTTCCAGCTTCTCTAGTACAGCTGAAAATATCAAGTTTTGCCTGCATGATCTGTCCTTTAACTCTTTTTTTTTTTTTTAAACATCTCTTCCTGAGCAGTCTTTCAGCCAGCCTTTTCTTCATTTCGACCTCTGATTTTTGCAGCTTTTCACCTCATCTGAATATTTGTTTAAAGCTTCTTCCATTTTTCACAGGCTTTTGTTGTTTGTGTTTCATTTATTTTAACCAGCTCTGTGTGCAGTAGTCTTGTGTCTTCCTTAAGGATACTGGAATTCATGTCTGGAGGTTGCATTGCTTTTTGTTGAACAGCTGCAGAATTTTCTCCAGTCAGTGTTTTCTCCTCACTTTCTGTAGCTGATTTTTTCCAGGTCTTTTGCATTTCTTTTTTCCTGGCATCCAGGTAGCATATTTACTAGCCAGTTACTGAAAGTTACCCATAAACACCATTCTCTGCTGAGTTTCTGTTTTCACACTGGGAGATCTAGAATTAAGTTGTTGCTCACTGTGCAGCCATCTTGAAAGTCCAGCCCACCAGTCCTTGGCAACAGATCTTGAAGCAGGGCATACTCTGAGAACTTGAGTCATCTGCAGCCATGACAGGTAGCCAGGACTAGTTATGGAATGCTCTAAAAACTTAGCCATCTAGGCAGTTACACATTTTAACTGTGGGGAACTACTTAGTTTGCCCTATACTTAAAAGCAAGTTGAAAGCACACCCTGAAAAGCAACCCAAATGGCACTGATGAGCCGCTTCTGCAACTGACAGTATAGTAGTGTGTGATGTGTCTTAGGAATCTTCCATGCTGCTGCACACACAACGACTGAATGAGCTGTTTGTGCATGCTGTTATCACCAGGGACTGAGTTACGGTGGCCAGTCCAAATCTTGAGTTGATGTACAATTATAAGATAGGTGTAACTCCCCCACACTCATTTTTTTTTAATCTGAATTTGGGATTACAGGAATATTTACAATGGACCACTAATATGATCACTCTTAAAAATGAGGGAGTTTTCTGTGTGAAACAAACTGAATAGCATACTGAGGTGTGAATTTCTTTTATCCCAGTCATAAGTCAAACATCTAAGATGTATATAAAAGGTGCACACTGGGGGGGGTCAGTTTGAGCTAAGTTTAGAAGCAACTCAGGCTAGAGGTTGTGTATGCAAATCAAGGTGGACACGTTTACTCTGGTCTGTGAGAGCAAGAGGATGACACTAGTGAAATATATTACAAGAACTGGGCAGAGCCGCTTGACCAGACTTAAACAACTGAGATATACATATAAAAAGGGTGGCGAATGGGTGGTACGGTGATTAGCCTTTGAATGACAGAAAAAGACCATAAATATCACAGGATCATATTAACAATCACAGATACGGTCTGTAAAGAGCTGTTTGTCTCTGTGAAACAGGGTAAAAAATATTGCAGGCAGAAGTTTTTAAATTATCATGGACCTGAATTATCCAGGGCAGTGTGTATCTATGACACATAATGAAATACACTTCTACTGCCATAATTTTTTTCTCTTTATTATAAATATCAGAGGTGACTCTAATATGAAAATCTTTAGTCTGTCGAGGGATAGCGTGTGTATGAAAGCTAAATTTTCCATTAACTCACTTTATCCTTTACAGGGTTATGGGGATTCTGAAGCCTATCCTAGCACCTAGTAGGTCAAATGTGTTGAAAACCATTCCGGACAGGGGGCCAGTCTACTGCAGCACACGCATGCACACATACGGATAATTTGAATAATGGCCATTAACCTACTGCATATTCAGCATAGTATTTAATCCGTGTGATTTTTACCTCTGTGCCTGCTCAACATCAAACATCTCCCACAATGAGACATGACTCATTCATTCCCTTACCCGGCAATTTCACCCAAGGTCAGGAAAATAACTATCAGTAGGAGACTGTCATTCAGCCAGCCATGAGAGTGCTTTATGCTCTCATCAGCATCCTGGCAATGAGGGAGTTTTTATTTAACAGCCTAACACCACCCCTGGGTGGGGAAATGTATGATTCACGTCAGTGCAAAGGACCACAACACATTCTCCATATAAGTACATGCTTCTGCACATCTGCACTGAAGACTACCACTAGGCAGTAGTCGAGTAAGCTTAATGTCAGCTCACCTACTGAATCCATCTGTGTGTGCCCAGCTCCATCTTGCCCTACCACAGGATGAACATGCCCATCATCCCCTGCTAAGCACCTGACCTGCTAATCAAACCTCACCTTTTATCTGCAGAGAGTTTATGTGGCTACTTCTGACTCAAAGGAGGTGTACCTCATTAGAGGGTGCTTTATTCTATAAGGATGGTCTCAATGGAAAGAGAGAGACAACTACAGTTTTGCATTTTTTGTGAAAGCTTTGAAGTCCCAAACCATGTTTTTCAAAATGATTACTTTATTATTACAGTGGGATTATGTACATATTTTATTTTACTCATCCATTAAAATATGACAACTTAAAACTATTTATTAAATGTGGGTCACAACAAATTTATTTTTATCCCCCCCCCCGGGGGGGGGGGTTACTGCTCATTTATCCCTGCATGCAATGCAAGTGTGTGTGTGCCTTTCGGCTTTTCCCGGTTAGGGGTCGCCACAGCGGAACTCCGGTCCGCTAATGATTGGCAGTAGAGTTTTACGTGCTGGCTTGCTGGGCCTAACGCACAACCTTCAACGAAGGAACGCCCATTCACGCATGTCGTCACACAGTAGACGTTCTAACTGAGAATCGAATGGGCAACGTCTAACTGTGAGGCGACACCGCTACCGCAGCACCACCACCTCAGTAGTCCCTGCATGCAGGTAATAACCAAATACTCACATACAGTGCTAGAAAAAAAATTACTAGGAAATGTAAAGCTATTTCAGAGGTACAATCCTTACTGAAAGGAATACTCAACAGGCCTACATGCACAGTGGAATAGGTAGGATTCCAGAACATATTAGGATCAGCATCTGTAAATAAGGGTACACATAGCTTTTCATTAAAGTGGGGAATAAAATACTTGTGTGCATATCTGTAATAGTTGGCTCTACTTCAAAAGAAAGTAAAAGTAATTTATATTTCTTTGGAAATATGTCCTTTACTATCAGTTGAACAATACCACAAGAATCCCCATACTGATCCCAGAAATATGGCCAAGCCAACTCAAACAATAGGTTACATGCAATTATAAAGGAAATAATGACAATCTTAGCGGTGGAATACACTTGAAGGTCCAAGTACAGTACCCTGAGATATTTACTAAGTAACAAAGTATAACTGAAATATGGCCTCTTATAACTTGCTAGTAAGCTCTGGATGGTGACAGCTGTTTATGGGCTCAGTACAGGAGCTGGATCTGCTGCAACAGCAATGAATGAATGGGTGGATATTATCCATGTATTAAATGCAAGATATTACAGGCATTTTACACCAAAGTCAACAAAGCTGCTTTATGTTCTACTTACATTCAGGCCAGTATAGAATTTCTGTTCTGGAAAAAAAGGAAAAATGAAAGCTGTGCATGCTTACAATTTAAATCAAATATGCGTATGCTAGGTTAAAGCAGTTTGTGCTTTTGCTACCACTTAAGCGTACCAGTTGTTGGAAACAACCCACTGTAGCCTTTTCTCTCTTTGAAGTGTGAACGGTACTGATAGCGTGAATTATCCTCTCTGTTGCATTAGTGATTTGATGAAAGCATTTAAAAAGCATTATTTTCCAAGTTTTTACTTTAAAGTTACACAATTTTATAAAATATCGCTTTGTTTTCTGAATGCCTGGTTGCCAAAATGGGTTTCTTGCTTAAGACTGTCATTTTTGGATTTTTCTAGTAGTGAAAAGGTATGCTCTCAAGTGCACACTGTCTTGCTAAGGACAGGATATATTCTGATGGTTTTCTCTGGGTTACAATGAATTGTATACATTAATCCCTACATCACTCAATGGGTTGCCAACTGGCTAACTGACAGAACCCACACTGTAAATGTAGCCAACTCCAAATCCAGCTCCAGAAAAGTGAAGTACCTCAGGGTTCAGTCCTAGGACCGCTCTTGTTTGGCATCTACTTCTCTGAAGTACAGGCCAACACTAAGGGACTCTGGCTAACACAGTTTGCAGATGACTGCAAACTGGGAGCCATTACTGAATCCCCAAATGATGTAGATATTCTACAAAAGAGCCTTACAGAAACAGATGCTTGGTGCCAGAGCTCAATGCCAAGAAACATATAGTTATCCCCTTTGGGAAAAAACATGTACCCATAAATTACCACAGAGGTGGCAGTACACTAAACACCGAAAGTGTGATAAGAGATTTAGGGACACAGGTGGACAGTGGTCTCACCTTCAATAACCACATTGCCACAACAGTCAGGAAATCCTTCTATGTGACACACCTCATCACTAAGGGCTTTTCATCCAGAAAAAAGGAGGTAATTGTCCTACTGCACTCATCACTCATTAGACCCATTATAGAATACAACGCCCAGTTTGGTATGTACCTCTTAAGACATTTGCAACAACTGGAAAGGCTGCAGAAATACCTCACTAAAAGAATCACAGGCCTAAAGCAGATGCCCTATGCTGACCGTCTAAAAAAACTCCAGCTATACTCTGTCGCATATCGTCTACTCAGAGGCGACCTCTGCTTAATATACAAGGCCATGTCAAACCCAGAGCTGTTGGACAAGCTACACTTAAAAAAATCCCAATCCCTCAGACCCACACGCTCCAGGGATCTAAACCTTGTCATCACAATGAACAAAACATGCTGGAGGGATAGGTTCCTGACCCAGAGACTCCCTAGACTCTGGAATAGACTGCCCATACATGTCAAGCAGAGCGCTTCTATGGCCGTCTTCAAAAGGAACCTTGACGATTGGATGGGAGATAGGAAATTCACCCCAGGGATCACGTCAGTCACCCTGCTAGACAGGTGTCCAGGGAAGTAAATACTGTGGGAAGAAATAGCCAAGAATTGTTATGGCTAGGCTTGTATTGGCCCTAGGGCCAATAGCCTAGTACCAACCTATGAGCAACATGATACACAACTCCACAAGTTATGGTAAAAAGCACTCACTTGTTAACTGAGCATTAAATAGAAGGCACATTAGCCTTCCCTCAAAATGCTTTAACTCTTCTATAAGCAAGCACAGATAAAGTCTATATCCAGAAGTAACCATCTTCAGGACTGATCAGGTACAAAGCTCTTCTGTCTTACAAACTTTTCTATGGACAGATACAGTACTCAAAAAAGAAGCAGCCATTTCCAGTGAACTTTCAGCATTTTGTGAAATATTTCACACAGAATAGTTAATATTTTGTACAATTTGTATGCGTATTTAGCACTATGAAACAAAATTAATGTGATAAAACACATTAACTCTAATCAAGCAGAGGAAAACAATGAGGGGAATGTTAACAGAGACCTCTCAAAAGCCATCTTAAACACAACAAAAGTCTCTCTGTAAACAATATAACAAACAATCAGTTGTGAAAGTATTGAACCTCATTTAGACAAATAGTATAGTAACTAACATAGCCCTGTAATCAGAAAAAATATGGTTTAGAAAGACTTACCAACTCAGATTTGTAATATCCTATTGAATTCTCATCTAAAGCAAAGTATCGCCTCTTCCAATTTTTCATCTATACAAAGAAAATATCTAATTTAGTGCCAAGCAAAATGTTAAACTCCACACACACCATAACCTATGTATTCTAACCTTTGTCTCGTTTAGAAAACAACATTAAGAAAGGAATGAAAAAATTTACAACAGGGATTTATTAAGCAGTCAAAATACATCAAAATATGGAAAGAGAGCCATTATGTGCACTATTTCTTTAAAAAAACAGAGGTTACCTTACATATCTTACCCAACGCAAGAAGCACAAGAAATTACCCAGTTACAAAACACTATAAATAAGGCTTTAGAGAGGTATTTTCATGGTGAACCACAATCTACCTCATACAGATGTGGGTACTCTCCCACCTTAGGGGCAGCAGATGGTTAATCCAGATATCACATCAGAGCATTTTTTACATTACCAAAGCATTTCTCAGACAAAAAAAAAACTTACTCAAAAAGATGAATGATTGCATTGAGAAAGAAAAAGGTATCCAGGTTACAGGTGGCATTCATAACAAGGTACTCCATGAATTAGACTGGACTAGGCAGGGAAACTGTTCAACTTGTTAAAACCTCCAGACAAAGAACAAGTACTAACAAACTGGAAAATGGCCTAAACAACCACCATCTGCAAACGTGGCTCGAAAGTTGAATCTTTACTGCACCTTGGAATCTCAAGCAGCCACAGACAAGCTCAGTTTTTAACTTACATTTTGCTAACTGGTTTTGCTCTGTCAGGTCAAGCCCATTTTCAACAGGAAAAATTCCATATAACATAGAAGTATGTTCATAGAAGGTTACTAGGCTATTGTCCCTGAGCCCCTTATAAGCCTAGCCAAGGGCTTAACCCATGTTTAGACAGCAGGGACACAGGTGGAATCCCAGGGGTGTATTTTCTGTTTCTATACCAGTTATCCAGGTTGTGCTTAAAACGGGGTAAAGAGGTACTCTGCAGGACGTGGAGAGGTAGTCCATTCCACAGATGGGGGGATTCTCTGGGACACCAATCTGTCCTGCCAACAAGTCCTGTTGATGTCACAGACCAGGTTAAGCTTGCGCATGCGGGTTATTCGAGTGGAGCTTGACTTGCGGATATGCAGCAGTCCCATCAAGGAAGGGTCCGTGATCACCTTGTATGCCAGAGGTCACCTCTGAGGACTCTGTATGAAACTGAGTAGTGTGATAGAACTTTTAACCTGTGCATGGTACATGTTTGAGGCCCTGGATTCTCCTGGTGAGGAACCTCTGTGGTCTGTCCAGCTGCTGCATGTGCTTTGCGAGGTACACACCGAAAAGGGCACTGCGCTCAATAATCGGCCTTATAAGGGAAGAGTACAGGGATGTTATGACCTCCTTGTCTCTGGATTAGATATCCTTACTTATAAGGTGGGTCATGTAGAAGGCTTTCAGTACAACGGAAGCAACACGGTGGTCAAAATTCAGGTTGCTATCACCCTGGATGCCCAAATCCCTCAAGACTGATTGCGTGCTTAGAACATTGTTATTAATGTGACAATATGCAGGGACGTCACTCTCCCCAAAGGGGATGATGATGCATTTTTTGGTATGCAGTTTGAGGCCATGTTTCTGGCACCAGTCATTTGTCTGAGTGAGACCTTCTTGGAGAATGTCCACATCACTAGGGGAATTGATGACAGCACCCAGCTTGCAGTCATCTGCAAACATGGTCAGCTATAGCCCACTGGTTTTGGCCTGCACCTCAGAAAAGTATCTCTCAAATAACAGAGGCAGCAAGACCAAACCCTGGTGTAAGCTCCTGTTATGGGTCTACTGTTTGAGGTGGCTTCCCCTATTTTGACTAGGTGGGTTCTATCAGTGAGCCAGTTTGCTACCCATCTGGTAACATATGGATTGATGCCAAGTTGAGAGAGTTTGTCTATTATCCCCGAGTGAGGAATAGTGTTGAAGGCTTTGATCAGGTTAAGGTAAGTGGTGTGCACTGTCCTCCTCTCATCCATGGCTCTGGTGACTCTCTCAAAGAAGTCGACCAAATTTAACAGACATGAACTCCCCGTGATGAAGCTAAACTATGTAGGATCAAATGTTTGGAGGTTGCCAGTATCCTTGTTAATGAGGTCCATGATAATCCATTCTAGGGCCTTGCAGATGAGGCTAATTAGGCTGATGGGTCTATAATTTCCCGGATCAAGCAGATGCTCCACCTTTGTGCAAAGGGACTGGCTGTCCTCCACTCAGCTAGGTCAAAGCCAGTACTCAGGGCTTTGGTTGAATAGGGCACCTAATGGTGCTGCAAGTTCCTGCCTGAGTTAATGTAGGATGCAGCCTGGGATGTTATTGGGTCCCATAGAGACTGTACTTTTTGCCTTTGAGAGAGCAGTAATGAAATAAGTAGCGGCACCGCTGAGCAAAACAATGGAGGGTATCGAAAAGATGACACCACATAACAATCCAAGATAATCCCAATGCAGTAAAAATCTTACTCCAATGACATAAATCAGCATAATAAGAACAGGTATACAGAACAGCTCAAAGATTCATCAGACTCTTAAACATAAAAACACATTGAAACAAAATGCATAACAGATAGGGTAAACAGAAAAATAAAAAATAAGTGTACATTAATAAACATACCACTTTAGGACACATATGATAAAAATGATAGTAAGTAGTTACATTATGCAACAAAATAGTAGTTATAAATAAATACACATTAAGTGCTTAAACACATGTTAATTAATATAAGATGGTGTGGTCAATAACATTACATTTATTGACTGTCTCAAAAGTAAGAAGGTTGTGAAAACACAACAGTGCATACATTCCTATGTACAGCCTATAGTACATCTTAACATTTCTTCACCAGTAGCCTCCTGGATTTCAACAGCTGCTGTGTGGGGGAACCTTCCATTAATACCTGGTGCCAGGTCAGTCCCTAATATTTAATAATCCCTGGATTTCCCTAGAAACCTGTTCTCTCCTACCTGAGAAACCTGTTCTAAAATCCTGAACCTGAATTGATGTCCTATACCTTTCTCATTAGTGTGTTTGGATAGTGCATTATGTAGATTACCCTTCCTCGTGTGGTAGATCCTGTCCCTCCGAATCCTGTCCTTCAAGGTCCCATTGGTCTAGCGGACATGAGGTGCAACAGGCTAGGTATATCACATCCTTGGACATGCAGTTGCCTTTCGTTCTAATATGGTATGCACCAGAGCCATAGGGATAATGAAAGTCGGGCTCAGTGTTAATGTAACTACAAAAATTGCATTTGTTGCAGGTAGTCATGTAGGGACCTGAAAGACCAGAAGAGACATGACGTGTCCTTGGGTAGCAAAGCAAATTCTTGAGGTTCTTTCTGTTGCGGTATATGAACTTGGGTCGATCACCTGTAAGGCTCTTAATGGTACGGTCAACTGATAGAACATGCCAGTGCTTGGAAAAAACATCTTTGAGCGTGCCAACATCCCTGGTGTAAAATATGGGAAAAATCACTTCATTGTCAGTATGAGAGTTGTACCTTCTCTTGTGTAGGTCATAGCCTGGGGCACCTGTATATGATTCCATGGCACCTTCGGAGAAGTATGGTCTCGCTCTATCTTCCCTGAGGTGCTGTATGTCATCCATTCCTCTGATAATATCCAACTGGCTATATCCACGTTCCAACAACTTGACATTAAGATCTTCCAGTTCACTTTCAAAGAAGAAATGTTAAGATGTCTACACTATAGGAATTTATGCTGGGTTGTGTTTTCAACCTTCTTACTTTTGAGATCCTAAGTCAATAAATGTAATGTTATTGACCACACCATCTTATATTAATTAACATGTGTTTAAGCACTTAATGTGTATTTATTTATAACTACTATTTTTGTTGCATACATGTTTTTAACTACTTATTATCATGTTTTTATCATATTTGTCCTAAAGAGTGGTATGTTTATTAATGTACACTTATTTTTTATTTTTCTGTTTACCGTCTATGCATTTTGTTTCAAAGTGTTTTTATGAGCTATGCATCTTTAAGATGTTGATGTTTTTGGCGCCTTTCTACCTATTTAAAGCATTGATCTTTGATGGTTTTTTGTGATTAGGTCTGATGAAGCTATTGCGAAAGCGCTAACCTGTTTTATTAATAAACCTGCTTTTCATCAATTTTGCTGTCATTGGAGTAAGATTTTTACTGCATTGGGATTATCTTTTGGATTGTTATCCGTTTTGTCTTTTCGATACCCTCCATTGTTTTGCTCAGCGGTGCCGCTACTTATTTCATTATTTTTCACAGTCCTTGGTTTTCGCTGAGCATTTACTCTGCTGGTTCAATTACTTTTTAACTTTTGAGAGAGCAGTGATGACTTGTTCCCTAGATGTAAGGGGAAGGGGGTGGGTACTGGGGATGTCCTAATTTACTGATGGGGGGAAAGAGGGGTGAAATTTTTGCTGAATCTTTCAGCCAGCAAGTTTGCTATATCTACGGCATTTATATACGTGGTGTCCTTGACCATCAGTTCTGAACAGATCTGGGTGCTTCCTTTGAGGTTGCAGACTATACGCAATATAACAGCCAGACCAACATTTCTAGCACTATAACATTGGCAGATATGAGTATCTAAACTAGATGAGTCACCACATATCTATGCAACACGAAAGCCAGGTTTGCAATAAAATGAGCTGATACTCCGACTGAGATACATATGACCCGGAACGGACTAGTGAACTAGGCACAGAAGGAGCTGACCAGGGTGTGTGGAAGTGAGTAGCTCCTCCTAGCTTGCTCATCCTGATGGGAGGAAGGCTGTACCTTCTGCTGAGATAGTGACAGGAGGGTGTGTGTGTGTTCACCAAGTAGCATACTGTGTAATAGGAAGAACAGCGTATACAGAACAGCATATGCTCAAAGGTCCAGCATGTGAGCAATCTCATCACAGTTGCTGTACGAGGGCACAGGGATACAATAAGAATAAAGTCTAAAGCCTGCCTGAATGATGGGCACCGTTTGTATTTTGTTAAACTGATATTGGAAACCTGTTACAGAAAAACTAATCATTGCTATTCAAGTACTGTTAATTCATAACATCAGTGATAGGGAAAACTGGGCTTAAAAATTAGAATAGCAAGTGCAGTGAGTCCTTCACTATGACATTAGTCCAATGAACTTTAATAACGTCATCACAGTGCAATAAAAATAAATAGTGAAGGAAATACATACAAGAGACTTGTAATAAAAGTAAACGTATTTGCCTCTGTCCTGTTACTTGAAACGTACTTAAACAAAATTCATGAAATGGCTACATTAAACAAAATAAGAATTAATCACAGAATCAAAGATAACCAACCAGTCAAATATTCATTATTAAAACTGTTTGAATAAGTAATGATGGAAGTACAGTTGTGCAAGTTGCACTATAACAGTGGATGTTCAAATTCCTCAATGCTGCTACAGCCTATAGTTATTTGGGTTACATTCTACCCAAGATGCAACAGGTAGACAATCTTCAGAAGTCTCCTGCTTCCCTTCACACATGTATCCAGGCTGCTGTGTCCACAGGGAGAAATTAATAGCCTGTACGCCAGCTTCTTCAGTACTTTTCATGATGTCATTGAGAGAACATCCCTGGACTTCACTTGACAGATGGTCTTCTCTGACCTTCCACTTCTGACAGATAAGTCCCCTAGATTGTTTAAAAAAAAATGTTTTTCTCTAATCATTTTGCATAGGTTTCTAAAATGTGAGGTTTAGTAAGTTGTGCATGTATGCAAAAAAATAGAATTATCTGACTTCATTAAGTGACAGCTCACAGCATGTAAAAAATCACAGTTTCCAGTATCGCTAGTTGCATTCCAATGTTGTATTTATCTATCACCAGTCAGTTTTACCTGAGCTTCCATAACCTCCTGAAACCTACTTTACTTTTTTAAAGCCTTGTGCACTATTTAATTATATTTTCATTGTTCAAAATTCTATGCTGTTTCCTGTTTACACTGCAGAGTGAAACATTGTATTTAATTACTTTTTGATGATTTATCAGTTCATATAGCTTCTGCACGGGTGGTTGGCAGTGTTAATGTTAATTGATAGAGCCCAGTCCCACTAATGATGAACCATGAGCTCAGTGAGAAAGTCAACCAGAGCTGCTACTGAGGTCTGGCTTGTTGGCCAGCAGTTACCTGCCCTTAATATCTCAACTTGCTCAAATCAGCTTCCAACCAACAGTCATGCTTTACGCAGAGTTTTTCAAATGCTGTTGAAATTCTGCAGTTATGGCAGTTAGCTAGCATACCTACAAATGCAGAAGCAGAATGCAGTGGCAAAACTCAAAAGTCTGTATGAGAAGCATTCTAGAATCAGGAAGAATAAGATGTGCCAGTCAGATGCACAGTCTCAGTTAGAAACAGATTTTAGCATTCACTTTTGAAGCTTTTTGATGTGGGGCATGCTGATGCCGAATTATTGATAAAGACTCAAAAAGACTGGGATTTTCTACAAGATCAAATTACAGACAGAAAAATGATAATTGGTGGAGAGGACATTGAATTCAAAAAATTAAGGGACAGAAAGGAAAAACGACTACAGGCAGAAATGAAACGCAAAGATAAAGAACAGCTGAAAGAAAGTCAGAGAAGCTGGACAGTAGTGAACATGAAAATGACGATGAAGATGATGCAGCAGGAAACATGTCAAAATGCCACCAGAATTTAGTAACTGGTAGACAGCCTGTCAAAGAAGTGAGCACAGTAGATACAGGATCGCCTGAATCGGTATCCAAAAAACGATGACTGGTGGAAGATCCTCTTTATATTGCCAGCATGGACCACACAAAAATAACTTCTCGTCAAGCGATGCATATCATTGCACCGGCGCTGCAAGCAGCTGGTGTTGACGTAAATGATCTGGTTGTGTCCACAAGTTCAATACACAGAGTAAGGCAAGCTACGCGACAATCCATTGCTGAGAAAGTAAATCAGTTTCAACCATCAACACCCCTTGTAGCACATTTTGATGGGAAGCTGTTACCTCAAGGTGATGGAGAATTTGCTGATTACATGCCAATTGTTGTTACAGGTCAAAATACTGAAAAACTGCTGGACATACCCCAACTTCCATCAAGCACTGGTGAGGTGATGGGACAAGCAGTGGTACAGACACTGCATAGCTGGCCAGGTGTTCCAGAATGGCTAGCCGGTTTGTGCTTTGATACTACCAGTGCTGCTACTGGTGTGCACACAGGTGCCATCACAGTGATTCAGTGAGCATTTGAGAAACGACTCTTGTTTTTACCATGCAAACATAACATTTTAGAAATTATTTCTACAGCAGTGTTTGACATGCCCTTCCCATCTTCAGGACCACAAATGGAAGTTTTTAGAAGATTTCAAGAATACTGGAAACTTCTCGACTTGAATGCAGACGCACCACTGGTTAAGGAAACTGGAGGTAATGGATGTCTGTTAGACTGTGAGAAACACTGGCTAGCTGAGAAGTAAAGTCAGGTTGTTGCACTACTGCAAGACAAACTGACATGTGAAACACAGCCTCGTGATGACTACCTTGAATTTCTCAAGCTGTCACTGCTCGTCCTCGATGACAAACCACACCTGGTGCATACCATCATGCCAGGTGAATAGCAAAAGGCATATCTTCTTCTTCTTCTTCCGGCTTTTTCCCGGTTAGGGGTCGCCACAGCAGATCACCTTGTCCGCACATTAATTGGCAGTGGAGTTTTACGGTGTCGAGTTGCCAGCCCCTTCCACAGAAGGCACACTACCTAGGGCCAATTTAGAGTATCCAATCCACCTGCAGCATGTCTTTGGGATGTGGGAGGAAACCGGAGCACCGGAGGAAACCCACGCACAGGAGGACATGCAGACTCAAGGCACCCGAGCCGAGGATCGAACCGGAGAACCTCTTGCTGTGAGGCGGCAATGCTAACCACTGCACCACCGTGGCCACCCGAATAGCAAAAGGCATATACTGCCTTAAAATCTACTCCTTCCGGAAGCAGTTTAGATTAACTGCACATGAAATTCAGGCTTTTCGCCGAATCTGCCTCTTCACAGTGACAGTGTACATTAAGGCATGGTTTTCAGCTAATGACACTTGCAATGCTCCACTCAGTGATCTTTGATTGTTGCAGACATTGGAGTAATTTACAGCCATAGACAATTGCTTTGCAAAAGCTTAAGGGACACCTTTGGTATTTGAGCGAAGATCTCATAGCACTGTCCTTGTTCTCAGATAGAGTGTGGAAAGGAGAAACAGCACATTATTGAAGCCTTAAAAAGCCACCCAGTAAGGAAGATCTAAGAAGAGTCAATGCAAAAGCTGTTGCCAGTTTCCAGGGCATGACCTTATCTGACATCGCAGCAGAACGATCAATTAATCTGTTCACTGCTGTCAATATAAACCCATCTTTCCTAACAGCTGATCCTGCAGCAGATGCCTGACTTCATCATTGTGAAACAAGCTGTTACAGATTTGCGAGTTGTTAACGATTGTGCAGAACGAGCAGTCAAATTAGCAACTGACTTCAGTCAAGTGTTGACTCACAATGAGGAACAGCGAAGGTTGGTATATCAGATCACTGAACACCATCGACAAAGTCACAGAACCACTAAAAAGACACTATAGTACTATAAATGAACTGATGTAAACTTGAGCTTACTACCTATGAATGTTGTTAATTTTTACTAGGCTTATTTTTTCCTAAACTGTTTGACATTTGTGTTCAGAATTACAGACATTTCAGATGCAACATGAAACTGATATCTGCCAATTGTGTACTGATTTGTGAATATATTTCATTTCTATTGGTGCAATTTGGAAAAAAAATGTAAAAATCCCAGAATTTAAGTGCACTGCGCTGTCACTTAACTTAAAAGTTTAAGGCTTTAAATTTTATATGGTTCTTTGTCCTACCAATCCTAATAAAAATCAGGGGGTATAAGAACAGAAAATAAAAAAAAAAATGTTTTTGCATATATACATGAAACACCCTAAAGTCCCCTTTGGGGAACCCATCCACACATGAATCGTATGTTTGCTAATTTTTGCAGGAACTGGAACAGGATCTCTCTAAGAATGCCTAACAAAAGCATTATACTGTTATACTTTTTTGTATGGCACTGACATGTTCATAATTTTCTGACCTAATTTTCAATTGGCTTTTCAAGGTAAAAAATGAATGCACAATCCACAAAAAATTATATAAACCACATCAGTACTACTGCAGTTGTAATATTCTTGGTTACCATAGATAAGTTTTAATGTAATATGTTGCAGAAATGTATATTTGTTTGCACATTTGTATATTTTTATGCTAGCTACTGGTTTACGTGGTTAGGATATATTACATAGTTTTTATAGCTGAATGTACCTATTACTGCCAAGAAATTAAGACAGAAGAGTGTAGTAAATAAGTGCTTGCATCAACTGGTTTTGCATACAGTACCAATTCATTGTACTCAGATTAAGCATAATACTAGCACAGAGGTTATGTTGATATTGCAGTGAATATGCTATTTACAGGATGCAAAATATAGTGAAACATCAAATGTATTGTTAGAGAACATGCTATCCCAAAAAGTTGCCTGAGCACTGTATTAAAGATATAAGTTTTGAAGGATTATATAACCTCTACAGAGGAGTAATTCTTCAAAGGTACAAGAGGTAGTTTTTTAATGTGTCGCTTTAAATGCATATTTGTTTGCAAATTTGAACATGTTCATGCTAATTGTGAGTTTGCGTTGTTAGGATATATAACATAATATTCTGTAAAGGTGAATGCAAATATTACTGCCAAAAGGTTGTATGTGGTAAATAACTGTCTGTATTAACTGACTCTGCATAAAGGTACACATCTTCACTACTGAAATGTTTCAGAATATGCAGAACATTAATCACAGTAATACCAACCACGTTAAAGTCAGAGAAATATCAAAGGCAGTTAAGAAACATTTTTCTAAGACTGTTAAATCACATAGAAACATTTATGAAAAGTCAAAGATATGTCTGAAATTGAGGAAGTATTATTACTTAAGTGGCAAGTTATTTAAATGAAGGGGGTAAAATGTATGTTGCAACTATTGAGAGACATTAAGATATATTAGAGAATGGGCATAGTGTACATTAAACCCTGACTGGACAATGAACATTCTGCAGCCAGGGTTTACTGCACAGGTAATACCCACTGAAAAACAGTCTGCTACTTCACAGCAGCATATTAAGCTTCCATGAAGCTTTGACACTTAAAAAGCAAAAGAAAATGACTTACTAAACAGTGCTTTACTGTACAGGGACTGTAAAATGAAAAGGAAAAAAAGGAAATTGTCTGTGTGCGCATGTGTACGTTTGTGTTTGCATTAGTGGATCAGAGCATAAGTGAGAGTGACTAAAAGAGAAGATTCAGTGAAAACTTAAGAAAAAATTGATCAGTTTAAAAAAACAGTGTGTGTGTTACAGAGAGAACTGGGGAGAGAGAGAGCTCACACATGAATGAGAAAGACATATCTTTGGACTGCAAAAGACAGCAGCATTTCCTTAACAATAAGAAAGAAACTCTAATGTCCACCATACTCTAATAACTTTAATCCTCAGTGGTTTACCAGTAAATCACCAGCTCTTCAAGACAGAATTTGGTAGAGTAAAGAAGCATGTTGGATGGGGAGGATGGCAGCTGCAATGACTTGCCTTTTTTTTTTCCACTCATTCGATCAGAATGAAACATCTGATGAGTATTCACTCAAACTGGCTGCATCTGCTGTGTGTTTTGTGTGTGTTTGACTTTGTGCTTCTGAATGTGTGTGTGTGTGTTGTATACAGTTTATATATATATACATACATACACACACACTTTTTATTTTTTTACATACATACATACACAGACAAAAATCCATCCTTAACCCCACCGGGCAGCTAGCACATATAAGTTATATAATTATTTAATATGTGTGAGAGTGTGTGTGTGTGTGTGTGTGTGTGTGTGTGTGTGTGTGTGTGTGTATATATATATATATATATATATATATATATATAAAAGGCCCAGGACCTATTTTACACATAACATAATATAAAAAACAAGTATATAATAATAAAGAAAATACAACATAATTTAACAGACAGCCTGTTGCAATAATACCTCTCCAATGTGTGTTACTGAGGGAAATACTGTCCTTACAAGAGTAGAGGCATTCTGAATGCAGTGTCCCAGAATATATTAAGCATTATTGCTTGCTGATTGCCTGGCAACCTGAAATGGGCTATCACCATAAAGTCAAACGCTTTGAAAACACCCTTGGAGTAGCAGACAAACCAAAGGATAAAGCAGAGAACTGAAAATGTAAACCAGAGAAACTAAATGTCTGAAATCTTTAAGAAGTGGAATGGGAAGATAAGCATCTTTTAAGTGCAGAGTTACCAAGAAATCACAGGTGGAATGAGAGGTAAGAGAGACTGTAAAGGGAGAATTTTGAATTTTATGACTTTGATGTGAATGTTTAGGAAAATAAGATGTAGGACATGTCTCCAGATTTCTTCTTTCTACAGTATCTTAAAGATTCTTGAAAATTTTTCTTTTCCTGTTTTACCTGTAGGAACAGTTTCTATGACCACCTGAGACAAACATTTGCTCCAATCTAGGAGGAAACAGGGAGGTTTGACTGGACAGATGTGTAGGCATCCCCTGAAAAGGAGGAAAGGATTCTCACTGCAAGTTGTAGCCTTTTAGAATGATTCTCAAAACCCAAGAGTCTGAAGTTATGTGGTGCCACAGAAGGAAATGAAGACCTAGACACTGGGAGAGTTTTACCGAAATGCTAGGGTGAGAAGGGGAAGATCATACTGTCAAGTCTACTTTTTTAGATTGGCCTTTGTCCTGGGGAAGATTCTCCCTTCATTTCTGAACCTCCCTGACATTGCTTTCTGAAATTTTGTTTGCTTATGTCACGCTGAGACTTTATTCTGTTTCCTATACAAGGAGTCTAAGCTGTAAGGAACGTTTTTATTACATTTTGGCATGGAAGGCTAAAAAATCTAAGTGACCCCATGAATTCTCTTTCCTGGCCACAATTTGGAACCCGCTTCTTCTCACTCTAAGAAACACAGTAAACGCAAACTATTTTAAAACACAAAAAAGAGAATACCTAAAATTGCCTGGAGCTCTGTATTTGCATAAATCCTGGAAGGTGACTGTCCTGCTCCTTACTTCTTCCTATGTTTTTCCAAGCACTTTATCCTCAGTTATTAATCTAAATTTTCCTCCTTATCTAACTCTCCTAAAAAAAATTATCTCTCACCTCTTAATACTAATCCTCCATTTCCTCCTTTCTCATCTTCTACCAAGTTCATTTCTAGATATATGTTTCTTAGTTCTTTACATGATGTTGCCATTAATTAATGATACTCAGTTTAAATTTTGTATATTTCCTGATTAGTTGCATACCTCTTCTTACCATGTTCTTTATTTAAAGTTGTATTTTTTTCCAGGAGCTTTTCTCCCCAGGCCTCTTCTGAAAAGGAGTAGCTTTCTGCCCAGCTGGACTATCCCTGTAAACAAATGCAATAAATAAATAATAATTAACTAACTTTCCTCTTTAATCAAATCTTTTACGGACCTCAGCAAAGGATAAGACACTGTATACCTCTTTAACCAGGGCATCATTCTGAATTTCAGTTTTAACATCCTCTGGTAAATTCTGGGAATGTAACCAGGCAAACCTCATTACTGACCCTGTAGCAGATGCTTCAGATACAGCATTAACAGCATCTTAAGAACATTTTAAAGAGTGGCTGGTTACCTTATTCAGACAGGATATTAAAAGATTCAGAGATGAAGGGAGATTATCACTTCAATTTCTCATGTTAAAAGAATCAAGCAGAAACTTGGACACGTGAGCCTGACAATTCATTATTCTGAAACCCTAAGGTGGAATAGAAATTCTTCACAAACCTATCAAAAGTTTTCACATCTTTGTTAGAAGGAATAGAGTTAACTGCCAAAAAAGCATCCTTTGATGCTGGCAAGAAAGGAGGAATGCTACAGGTTGTGGAAAATCCACCTGTAATAAGTCACAATATCTTTGCTGGGATTCTGGGATTTAATTTTGCACCCACTGATCAAGGTCACTAGCCCAACCCATCAGTTCTGGAACTGCATCTGCTGCAACAAAACTGGAGTGGAAACCTGTGTCAAAGCTATAAGGGAAGTCTGTACTGCTGACAAGGCCCTGGAACGAAGAATGGATCAAAAGATGCCAAAGCTGCATATGGACAAGTGGAGGAATTATAGTTGGGGTGAAGTGAGTGGATCCGACCACCTTCACAGCTGAAAGTGTTAGAATAATTCCCATCACCATCAAAGTCCTCAGAAGCCTCTGTATCACGCTGTCCAGATTGGCTTGACAAGTACTGCTGTAGGACCTGAAGGATTCTGCTTACCTTACAGTGCCAGGAAGGGTCTAGAGGGGGAGTGCTGGTCCATTTTCTACAATATGCTCTTCTTGCAATACACTTGCCTCTGAAGGTAACGGGTCCAGAAGTAGAGTACACACCTGCACAGTGGTCAATGAATCCTCAAGTCTCAGCTATTTTTAAGCTAACGCAGAAGACATCGGATCCATCTGCCTCTTTTTGGGATCAGACTGACAGGGTTTTGAGGGCTTGTCCGGGTGCCTCTTGAGCTTTGATACCTCTGGATTCAGAAGGGAGCAAGCCATCTAAGATTAACTTATTCCTCCAATTAGAAAGAGCACAAGACCCAAACCCTTTACAGATCTCACATTCCACCATTAGATGAGGGACACCCAGGTAGACAATAGGACAGCCGCGGTGGTGCAGCGGCAGCACTGTCACCGCACAGCAAGAGGTTCTCCCATTCGCTTCTCAGCTGGAGCACCTTCTGTGTGGAGTCTACATGTCCTCCCCGCGGTCGAGTGGCGTTCGAAAGACATGCGTGAATGGGCGTGCCTTCGTTGAAGGCTGGGCGTCGAGCTGGCACCTCGGCACCGTAAAAATCTACTGCCAATCATTAGCGGACTGGAGTTCCGCTGTGACGACCCCTAACTGGGAAAAGCCGAAAGAACAACAACTGGTTATGTAAATCCTGAGGAGGGATTTTGTGCCCACACCAGGAACACTTTGAAAAGCTAGTCTGCTTATCCCTGTAAAAGATTAATAAAACTAGAAAAAATGTTGTTAGAAGTATAAAACACATACTATACACACACTAGATCAACCAACCGAAGCTTAAAAAAAAAAATATATATATATATGTGTGTATATATAAAACATACATGCACACATATATTTATGCATGTGTGTGTGGGTGTGTGTGTGTGTGTGTGTATACATATATATATATATATATATATATATATATATATATATATATATATATACACACACACATGCCCACACAGTAACAAACTATAAACCTTAGTGCTAATAAGAGAACAATATATACTCTAGTAATAGATCTATTTCATGTAAATACCAAATACATAACTGCCTAACCTACTAGTCGAACAACACTCAGTTTAAAGTTTAATGGTCAAGTACAAACAATCTGCAATGGCAGAAAATGTCTTGGAAGAAGAGACTGAAAGAAAAAAACACAAAGATATACTTTCTAAATAGTCTCAAGAGAAGGAAACTGTTACATATTGCTACAAAGGCCTAACTGCTATGAAAAAATACTGATAAATTATAATGTTTGCCAAAAAAAGTTCTAGAATATAGAGGTGGAGCATTTAGCCACACAGATGCCTATCCTTTCACAAAGGTGGCAAACAACATCTGGGTAAATCAGGGAAGAGATGCATTATGGAAGGGAAGGTCCTTATGGGGCTCAAGGCTGAAGCACTGATAAAACTGGATCAGACAAGCAGCTCCGAGTATCCATATGCCACATTGGACAGGTTGAAAGAACAGTTGTGTAAAATCTTACCATAACCACAGATGTCCTACTCTTCTATGTTGCAGTATTCTTTACATATGGGTTGTCTTCCACCCAATGACCTGACATCCGGCCTGTATACAAAAGATTATAGCCAATGCCAGTACATGAAACATCACATGTAGGTTCCGACAGCATCAGCCATACAAGGACGTCAGCACGTACCATCCTCAGAACTTTTTGGCCGCCATTTCAGAAGGTTGACTCTTGCGTATGGTCTGCAGTCTGATTCCTTGTGTTGCTGCCAGCTTCAGATGAGAACCCGGTTGGGGATTCTTTTTATTGCTACTGCCGTTTGCTGCTGTTCATGACATCAGGAGAGGCAAGTGTAGGTGTGGAAGGTAGATTCCACATAAAGATAGCCGCAAACTCTGTCTTTTTCGTTTAGGGGCTAGCCACGATTACCGTTCCTGATCCATTTGTCAGACCTTCATGTCAAAGACTTTATGTAGCCATCTTTCTGCCTTAAATCTCTGTCTTGAGACTCAATGACTCAAACATCTCACTAGAGACGCTATGGAAGGTGCTGTGGGTCCTTCAGCTGAGCCGAGTTTGAAGAGGAAGGTGAAGTAAGCAGAATCCTGAAACCTTTTCGGCTCTGCCTACTACCTCTGACATCCTTCTTGAGGTCAGTGAAGACCCGGTGTTCCGTTTGGAGGCCGGGTCCGCTTCTTTGGCGGGTACCTTGGGGAAGCTGCCAAGGATTCTGATCCTAGCATGTCCAAGGCAATGTACGTAGATGCTCATTACAGATGACAGGTGTGAACTGCGGTTTGTGCTGCTGGGGGACTCCAGCGAAGTTCCTGCCATTCCGACTATGGATTCTTCACTGTCTGCACCAGGCGTTAGGCCTACATCAGGTTCTTCTTCTTTGTCTCCTCATACTGAAAGACATGTTAAGAAAAAACAAAAGACCAAGCATCTAAACTTCCCTTCCCACCCGTAAGGCCGATTGGGATGCCTTCTCCCAGGGTTTTATTAGGGACGTGATGGCTTTGAAGCTGCCTTCTTCTTCTCTCCCTCTTCCTGCTTTTACTTCTTCTCCTGTGCAGGCTGCTGTATGAGATGAACACACAAAAGATATACAGTTGGATGAAGAAAACATTAATCTGAAGGGATACCTTGTCCTTACAAATGATTACTTAAGAAGGACTGGAAGACAATGCCTGCAATTTTAAAATTATTCTTGCAGAAGTTAATTGCCACTTAAAAAAGAAGTCATGTACTTACCATAACATTCTATCTGCATTGACCATTTTCATTCATCCTCAACCTATGAGTCCGGATCCGATCTTCAGGTCCGACTCAGCCATTACACTAGCTTGTGGTTTCTAAGAAACTCTCGAGCACCTTCCCTACCCATAAAGCACCACCCCTAACATCCCTCGGATCTTGTTTGCAGCTTGGCAGGAAGACCATAAAGGAAAAACTATTAAAGTAAATTACAAATGACATGGTTAATTCTCAGATAAGGGAATCTCATTCTTCCATGAAGCAATTATAAAAATATGGAGGAGGGATACCATATTTGGAGGTGAACACAAGGACAACAGTGTCTTGAAGCCTTTTGCTCCTTCACAAGTTAGATACTAGAAAAGGAAGGGTGTTGGTGGGTGGGGAGTTGAGGATGAATGAAAATGGACAACACAGATGGAACATTATGGTAAGTACATAACTTCTTCATCTGGTGGTGTCAAATTTTCATTCATCCTCAACCTATGGATCAGACTCACCAGTTATTTGAACCTTTAGGGGACTCCAAGGGCTGATATTATTGGATAAGATTGGGTCAACAGCTTAACTACGTCTGAACTTGGAAGCGGAAAGTGATGGATGATAAAGGTACAAGGATGTAACCCTACATATATCATTCACAGAGATTCTGGACTGGGACAATAGTGAAGAAAGTTGCAGATACGATTAATTGATCTTTTTATGGTTTTGGTAAGGAAAGTAAGCCCTTTGCTGTCGACAAAAGAAATGCCACCTGTCAAACCATCTGGTTTGGATAACATTTGTGATATATTTGTTAACTTATGTTTGAAAGGAAAGACTGGATAAACAGATTTCCTAATGTCTTGCATATGGTAAAGTTAGAAATGTAACTATGTACAACTATTAAACGGAACATGTATTCTCTCTTATTTGTAAATCCTTGCACCATCTTGGAAGGAAAGAATGGTTTGTCCTCAACATGACCTTATCTTTCATTTTGTTTTACATCTAGATGCAGGTTTAAAAGGAAATTTTGTTTGCATGCTGCAGTAGAAAACTCAGTATTAGGAGTATTTGGGAGGAATCCTGCAATCTTCCATAAAACTACAGACAGCTGTGAGTTGCAGTTTAAAAAACTGGCTCTGCGCTGAGAGAATCTTCCTCACTACTTTCACCACATCATCTTCTGTGAGGCTTCTGGAAAATGAGTGGAATATATTGATGGAGTTCTATGTCTTTCTAGAAAAGGAGAAGGTACCTTGGAAGGGACTGGATCAAATGACGGTGAAAAAAATGAGTCCTAGGCAAGTTTACCAAGGTAGAAGGTCCAGTAACAGATGGATTCGGCTTAGATGGCATCAGATCTGACAAAGTCAGGTCAGATAATTTTGCCTTTCTTGGATCTGAAGAGGTAGTTGGATCATGCAACTTGGTCTTTTTCGAATACTAGGTTGAGACTGGATCTTTATGAGACATCTTTAAGAGAATCTGAAGACAAGGAAGAAGAAGACGGCTTAAGAGATGAGGTCCTAGAGGATTTAGCTTTCTAGAATTAAATTATTCAAAAAAAAAAAAAAAAACAATGAACTAGTATCCTCATAAAAGGGGTCAGCAAAAATTCAAGAACTGAACGAGTCGGATGCTGAGAAGAATTTATCTGACCCTAGTATATCCCATAAAGCAACTTTCATTATTCACTTCTGAAGAGTTTCTTAGTGAAGAATCAACATAAGATAAAGGTACGAGAAGAGCCAGCAAAAGGGAGCAACCACATTCTCAGGTTTAGATTAGAATCGTGTCTGTCAAATGACAGAAGGTCTGGATCTGGATCTAGAATCTAAGGTGGTTATTACAGATAAGATAGAGTAAAGAAAAACATTCATAACGGTCAGTAAGGTATAATGAAAATGAGTTTATCGATTAAAATGGGGACAAATATTACTTTTATTAAGCTAGAAAGTTGCTAGAGTAAGAAAGCTTGTGTTAACATAGATCTTAAGAAGGATTTGAAGTCTGAGACTCAAATGTAAGTCATTATTTAGTGACTTAAATCCACAGATCGCACCCATGATTTTCCAAAGAAATGACAATTTTTTGTGGAGGAACAGACCAAAAATATGATGCAAAAATCTGGACATTCTGAAAAAGCTGGACAGCTGAGAGGTATAAAAGTGTCACAAAGCAACCTCTGGAAGAAAACTGACTGCAACAGAAAAACATTGGCACATCACATCTGAGGGAAGACTTGGATCTGAAGAAAAAACATACCACTCAAGAGCTCTGGATCCAAAAACACCCCAATTCTCCCAGGGCAACCAGCCAGACATCAGACCTCAGGTCCAGGATTTGATTGAGGGAAACACTACAGACTGGATCTGTAGGCAAAAGGTCAGGATTGGAAAAGTTATTGCTTTCTTCTCTTTTATTATTATTCTTATTTTTTTTTAACTAAGAGATTAGCCCACTTCTCAGTCTGATAAGGAACTAGAGTAGGTCAGATCTGAGTACCCGGGGTACATCGAAGGCTGAATCAAGCTAAAAAACTATCAGTCCAATCCCCAGTCCCACAAAGGAACTGCAGCAGGCTGGACCACACCGGCCAAGCGCAGATGTAAAGGAGTTGAACCAGAGCACCATCCAACTCTTGGTGGGCACCACACACTCATCGGATTCGAGTTCTAGGATCCAAGGGAGACGAGACAGCATAGTTGGAATGGCCAGATCTGATGGCAGGAGAAATCGGATCCGAAGGAGTCTGCACCAAATCCAAGGAAACATGTTCTGTTTGTATGGGTTGATTACTTCTTTCTTTTACGAGAAGTTTAGCCCTGTAAGAAACCAACAAAAAAACCCTCAAATGTTCCAGATTGGAGGATTTTAAATCTGTATCTTTGTCAATTGAAGCAGTTCACTAACAACTCGACTTTTTAGCCCTTTGTGCCAGTTGAGGACTTAGTGACATCAAATGAACCAACCTCCAATCTATCCTGGATTAGTTAAGCATGTCTGAACAATCCAGGACCATACAAACAGGCAGCCTACTGTGAGGAAAAGATTATGACAGCCCTACTCACTGCTGCTACAATATTTAAATTCCTGTATTTTTGAAGTGCAGAGTTCTCCAGTGCTGCCCTGTACTTCACCTCAATACTTAAGACTGAGCCTTTTTTATTTATTTATTTAAATATTGCTCCTGCAAGGTTAAAGTTTGAGACACAGAGAGAGAGAGCAAGGAGGTCTGCATCAGCACACATTCCATAAAGGATCTTAAGTCTGAAAGTGAAGTGCATGCCATCATATATCAGTTTTAAAATTCCTTCACCTGAATTATTTGCCAGGTAAGAAAAAGAGAGTAAGGAATATGACCAAAAATCTGGACAATAGACTGGTGGGATCAGAAGAGGGTAAGACTGCAACAAACCTCTGCTCTAATCAGACACCTCTAAAACCTAGCACAGATTACATAAAAAAATTTAGTCTTTCTCTTTCTTAGGCAAAACACTAAAAATTCAGACCTTTTGAAGGGTCTCAGTTAAAATTTGGGGGATTGAGATGCTGCTTAAAAAATGAACTTAGAATGGATTTTTTTACTTTTCTGTGAGTTAAAATGCAGAGGTTGAGTCCGCCACAGAAAAAGCAGCTTACTGAAGTAACTCTGTAACTAGGAGTATGGCGGAAAATGCGGGTGTTTTTAAAATGGAAGTTAAAATTTGTCAAATGTAAAAGCAGACAAACTTTACTGAGCAAAAAGTTTAGTTTCAAGCTACTGTATTATGAAAAATTTGAACAAACTGGAAGTTAGAAAAGGTATAATGAAACACTTATCTACCACAGCGAAGCTCAAGAGCTGAAGACAACCAAGTCCAGCTTCTACAGCAGCAAACAAGACCTGATGAATGCTAGCAGTGGTGTGTTATGGGTAGGGAAGGAGCTTGAGAGTTTGTTAGAGACCACAAGCTAGTGTAACGGCAGAGTGGGACTCGATCGGATCCGGACCCATAGGTTGAGGATGAATGAAAATTGGCATCAGATACAAGGGTTTCCTGTACAAAAATGTCAGCTGGACAGAAGAATCTGGGTTAGAGAGACTTTTTGTTATGGCTTTTAAAACAAAGGTTTTTGTCCCAAGAAGGGGCTGATTCTTTAACTGGCAGTGGCAGGGGAGGGAGAAACTCACCTTTTAAAAAGACTTACACAACTTATGAGAAAAAACAGAACAGGAATCAAAGTCATTACGATACGATAACTGGATATGGAAGATGGATAAACTTTGACAGCTGAGTAACTGGAGCCTGAATCAAATAAATGTGAACGAAACTACAGACTTTTTGGAAAAGGATCAATGCTCTGAACAGATGCTCAAAAAGTAAGGCATTTCCATTGACTTCAATATGCTCTATAGGTAGATTCTTTCTGAGAGAGAGAGAGAAAGTACGTGAATGACACAGAGATAACGAGGGATCTTTGGCATTTAAGAGAAGTGGAGAAACAAGGAGGTTAATTTGAGGTTGGGCAAGTCCAGACTGTTGAGAGAAAAGATTCAGCTGAGGATCTAGAGGCCATGGGTGCTTCATCAGGGGAGGTCTTAACAAGGAAAACTATAGTTGCCATGGCCAGCATGGGGCAATAAGGCAGAAGAGAAGCTAACTAACTCAAACTAGCTGGTATAGTTTATACTACACACATGAGTTTTGACCACAAAACAATACCAGCATTTATTTCTAAATGCCAGAATGCACTAATGAGCACTTGGGATCATCTAATCACACTCCTTTCATCCCATCAAAGCTGCTCTACTGCAGTGAGGATCACCATGGCTTTATATGCTTCAGCTTTCTGTAAGAATCTGGACGTCACAGGAAATGGAGCAAAGACAAAGAGAAGTCCAGTAGGCCACTGCCCGACTACAGTATTACTCAGGGACTGTCCCTCTGGAGGGATCAGAGTGAAATAGCTGCTGCATTTGGTGCTGGTTGGAGACCCAAATAAATTTCATTAAGGCTGACCACAACAGCTGAATACGTGACAAGTTACCCTGGATGAAAAGACCACTTATGAGACATCAAGACAAATCTCCTGAGCCGGTCTGCAAAGTAGTTGGCCCTTCCCAGAATGTACTATGTGATCAGAAAACAATGCAAAGCTACTACTGCCCATTGTCAAACTCTCATGGTTTCTTCCAAAAGGGGTAGGATATTGGTCCTCCTTGCTTGTTCAAATATCAGACATTGGACATATTGTCTGTCTGGATAGAGATCACTCCTGGAGGTAAAAATGCCCTGGAATAGCTGTAATGCAAGAAGGAACGCTCTCATCTTCAAGATACTGATGTGAAGATTGGCCTCTGTGCAATTCTAAGTGACTTGGACCATCCTCTCCTCAAAATGCCCCCCACCCCAACCAAATGAGAAGGCATCCATATTGACAGTCAGTTGCCCTCAGGGGAGGATGAAAAGAAAGGTCTTTTTGCATGAATATGGGGGCAGGTTAGCCACCATTTCAAATGAGTCTTGCACAGATGAGTGATGACAACTGGAAAGATGGTCCAAAACCTAAGACCACTGGACCTGGAGGAGCTACTGAAGGATACACAAGTGAAAACAAGCAAACCGAACCATTACTATTGTAAAGGCCATCAATCCGAGGACCATAAGTAACAGTTTTGCAAGTAGAGATGCATGTGGAATGTGCCTTAAAGCTTTAGAAACTGGCCAGTTGTCCTATCCTAGGCATAATAAGACCAACACAGCTTTGGCTACTGCAACAGCAACTACTGATGTCTTCCGACTGCTGGAAGCTTGGAAGCAAAGCATTTGGACTACATTTTGCATTTAGGGAACTACATTTAAAATATTGTTCTTATCTTAGCTTTTAAATCAGTTTTGTGTGTTGTATTTGCTCTTTATCTGAAGTTAAAGCTATTAAATGAAGGCATTTTTATATTCCACAATGCTGTTTGGTTTCTGTGCTGAGCCTAGGTGTAAGAAGCATGCCCTAATTTTAGTGCATTTTTACTAGCTCTCTCTTCCAAATCTAAAGCTATAGCTGTAAACTGATTTGGGTTTTACAGAATGCACTCATTTTTCTGAGCTCTTAAGTGGATTACAGGGGACAAATCTCTTTTCCTTTTGGAGGGGTAGCTTGGCTTCCCCTGATGAGCATAAGATCTTCCACTCTTTAAGCGTTTGAGACTGAGGCACGGTAGCAGGTGCCTGAGAGAGGGTAGTGGGTTACTTGGGTGTGGTTCGTACCCTGGGCCTGAGAAACTCGGTTGTTTCTGAAAGAACAGTAGTCACAAAAGACAACGTCGGTTTGTGTCGAGATTCTGTAGTGTGAAGGACTTCCACAGAAGCTGGTGCCTGCTCAGCAGCTCCAGACCCATCCACGGTAGAAACGACCGCAGGATCCTTAGTCGAAGAAGAGTTTTGCAGCATACTGGACTCCAAAAAGGTCTTGGTAGCGGCCTGCGAATCAACTGAAACGGGCATCAGGGGCTGCGTAAGTGCCCCACTGAGTACCGGAGGACTGACAACTAGCTTAATGGATGCGTCGTTGGTAGGTTTGGACCTGTGCAGTCTGTCTCTGTCTTTATCTTTATGTTCTTTCGGAAGATCTGCTGTCGGATGGCTTATCAAAGCCATATCAGAATTTGAGGACTGTAAACAAAAATACCTGGCTACAATAAGGGCCCGATGGATAGTTCTGGCATTGAACAAAGCACAGAAGCGACAATGGGGGATGTCATGGTCTGGGCCTAAACAAGTGACGCAGTAAGAGTGGAAGTCTCGGTGTGGTATTTGCTTTCCACAGGCGAGACAATTATTAACTTTTTCTGACATCGGTTAGTGCAAGAAAAAAGTATCCCCAACTGGGTACTTAGCTTTAGAAGACTTCAACTTCAATTCGGTACATGAAACTCAGGTAGCGACTGACCGGCACTCATGCAAACTGCTTCTGCTTCGGGCTCCACGGCAAGAAAGACTGATGCAATGGCGTTGGCTGCCTTACTTTATACTCCTGACGACCTGGTGTCAGTCCTCAAGCGACAGCAACTGACACAGAAATACTAAGTTTCTGGTATTCGGGCCGGCCGAGGGCTACCCTAGCAGGGATAACCCAAATGTGATGACTGCAACAGTGAAACACGAAGAACATCTACAGACCCATCAGTCGGACAAGACTAATATGTAAAGCCATGGAACAAATTATCACAGAAATGATCAACAAGGACAATGGTAACCTACAGAGACTGAGCACATCCTAGTTTGGCTTTAAGGAAAGGTCTTGTTTACTCAACCTGTTAGACCTGTTTGAGAAGGTCATCAAGGCTATGGATGAAGGAAAAGTGGTGCATACAGCCTATTGTAACCTGGCCAAAGTGCCCAATACAATATCCCACCTAGGTACTGTTGAGAAACTCATATAACTAGGCATAAATCCCTACATAACTCACTGGATTCCTGGCTGGCATGACCTAAGAAGTCAGGATCAGTGAGACCACCTCCACCATGAGACTGGTCACCAGCAGAGTACTCCAGGACGCTGTGTTGGGCCTGCTCCTGCTTGGCATCTACAGTCAAGGCCTCTGGCTCACCAAGTTCACAGATAACTGCAAACTGGGACCTATTACAGATCCCGCCATGACATCAACATCTTATTGCAGGGTCCAACACAAACAAATGAGTGGTGCAAAAACCATGGATGAAAACTCAGTTTGAAGAAATGCATTAAAGTGCCCTTTGGGAAATTAGCCGCCTAAGCTAATTATTCCATTGATAAAACACCCCTAAGAGTTAACCCGATAGCTTGGGATCTGGGAACATTAGTGGACAGTAATCTGACCTTTGATCAACATGTAGCCAAGATAGTAAGAAAATCATTCTATCTCTATCAGCTCATAAGCAAGGATATGGCATCCAGATCCAAGGAAGTTACAGTACCATTCTACTTAGCAGAGAATCATACACAGTATAATGCCCCCTTGGGCATTTACCCAACCAGGCACTTGCAACAGCTGGAACACCCTCAAAAGTTCCTTATAAAGAGAAACCAGAGTATGAATACCCTTGTCCTACACAGATCTACTTAAGGCCCTCTCTCTGTACTTAGTCTCCTACAGGTTACTGAGAGGCGATCTATACCTAGCATATAAGGCATCATCAGATCTAGCTCTGATTGATCTCCTGGACACCTGCAAAAGAATCAGCACCAGAAACACTAGATCCAAGGACCTGAACTTTAACTACAACATAAATGGAAAATGCAGGACACACTGATACATGTCTCAAACGATTCCTGCAGTAGACGAAGCTCCCCATCTATGTGAAGCAGAGTTCATCTCTGACCCTGTTCAAAAGAAACCTTGATCACAGGATGGGAAATTATAAATTCACCCCTGAACTGATCCCTATGTCTCTAATGGACAGAGGTCAACAGTTAGTAAATTAATCCCCAACTAACATAATCTCTCCCCCTACATAACCCTTAGCTACCTCTTTACTAATGTACACCAGCATATAGGTGTCCAAGGAACACCTATATGCTGGGGTACATTAGCATAGCTATAGGTGTCCAAGGAACTCGGAGACAAAACTGGGTTGGGTTGCACAGCTAGGCTTGTAAAGACCCTGGTGGTCATTAGCTTAGTATAAACCTATAAACTATGAACTGCTGCAACTGCTGCACCCTTATTAGTTAAAACTGATCAAAAATCAGTCACCGTCAAACTGATATTAACACCAGAACTCCCAAAGGGTGAAGGCAAACTACACCCTCCTAGGTGAAGATATAAATGCATTCCAAACCCCACCCCAAGTTGAAAGTGGTAACTATTCTGAAGCTTACACTAAAGCCCTTTACGATCACTTGCATAAGTGTATAAACTCGGCTGTACCAAACAGAATCAAAGCCAGAGCCCCAAGTAAAATGAAGCTGCCATGGTGGACTTCCAGCATAAACAAACTCTACAATAAACACAAAAAGTTGCTGTCCAATAAAACAAAGAAAAGGACCCAACAATGGAAAAGCACCCTCCTTATCCTCAACAGGCAAATAAGACAACTTGTCAAATCCTCCAAGAGCTCCTTTGAGAGAAACCTAGCAAGTACTGCCAAGGATAATCATAAGGCCTTTTACAGCTATGTACATAACCTAAAGGGTAGGACCCAAGCATGTGCAGAACTGGTGTCCAACGGTGTCACACACACTGACCCCCAGAGATAGCGAACCTGCTAGTGGATAGGTTTGGCAAAAATTTCACTACATTATCCCTTTCTAACTTACAACAAACCATTCCCCAAACCCCCCCCCCACCTTACATATCTGAACAGCAGGTCCTCGAAGCCCTGTCCAAGGCAAAGAACACGGCCTCTACGGGACCAGATGCCATCCCAGGCTGTCTTCTAGGCTAAAACATGAACTAGCATCATCACTAAGTACCCTTTTCAAACATAGCCTAACCACAGGCTTTGTTCCTGCAGAATGGAGAACAGCTACAGTTACTACCCTCCACAAAGGTGGCCTAGCAACAGACCTGGGGAATTACAGACACATAAGCCTGACCAGCTTCATCTGTAAGGCCATGGAACATACTATGGGCCTCATAAATAAAGACAGAGGTGACCTCCAAACCCTGGATCCTACCTAATTCAACTTTGTGAAGGGCAGATCCTGCCTGTGAAATCTGGTAGAATTCTTTGAAAATGTGACCAAGGCCACTGATGAGTGCAAAACTGTGCAACCAGCACACCTCGACTTGGCAAAGGCTTTTGGCACAATCCCACATTCAGGCATTATCAATAAATCTAGCAAACTGAATGTAAACCCCTTTGTTGTAAGATGGGTTGCCAACTGGCTCACAAACTGGACACACCCTATCAAAGTGTGTGACTCCATATCAATCAGCAGACCTGTTACCAGCGGGATGCCACTGGGGTCAGTGCTGGGCCCTCTACTGTTTGGTATATACTTCTCAGACGTTCAGGTCAAAACTAAAGGGTTGTGGCTGACCAAGTTTGCAGATGACTGCAAACTAGGTGCAATCACTGAATCCCCAAGCAATGTCAGTATACTCAAGGATGGACTCACACAGACCAACAACTGGACGTATTAGTCATGGTCTCAAACTGAATGCAAAGAAATGCACCATTATTTCCTTAGACACAAACAATATCCCTTCTTACTATCAAATCAATAACAATACCCTAAATGCCCATGAAGTGGTAAGGGACCTAGGATCATAGGTTGACCATGACCTTAACTTTGACCACCATAAGTCTACCATTGTAAGAAAAGCTTTCCACATAGCTCACTTGATTAGTAAAGGCATTGCCTCAAGAGCAAAATAAGTTATAACCCCCCCTATACTCTGCACTTATCCGTCCCATAATCAAGTACAACGCCCCATTCAGTATGTACTGTACTAAGCACCTACAGCAATTAGAGAGCTCAGATGTTTCTAACAAAGAAGATCAAGGGTCTCTAGCATGTGCCTTACACAGACCAACTAAAATCCCTGAGACTAGAGCTCCTATCATATAGACTTCTTAGGGGAGACTTATGCCTGGGCTACATAGCAACCCAAGACCCAAATCTAATGAACTTGCTACCTATCCGTAAATCAAATGGGTTTAGGGCTACCTCTTCCAGGAACTTAAATATGGCCTGCGACTTAAATAGAACATGGTGGAGGGACAGATTTATCTCCCAGTGACTGCCACGTCTTTGGAACAGGCTACGAATTCATGTGAAACATCGCACCTTCGTGATACTGTTCAAGAGGAACCTGGATGAATGGATGGGGCACTGTAAATTCTTAGCTCCTACAACCCTCTTGGACAAGGGCAGTCATCACTAAATACAATCTTTGGTATTGACTAGTACCTTCATGGTTGTACATTGGGTTAAAATGGCTAGGCTTAAAATGACCTCCTGGTCGACAGGTTCATAGGAACACAGGAGATTACTATGCTATCAATCAAATCCTTTTGAGTCTCAGATGGGCTGTGACTACTGCCAAGAACTTGGTGAGACTGAAGAGCAGAGATCTTAACTGAAAATGACTGGCTCCTAGTCAGAAGCATAAAAATCTTCTGTATGGCATTGCCATCTTGATGTGGAGAAAAGCATTATGAAGACCTAACTCCATCCAATTGTTTGTCTTTAGACACGGCAAAATCTCTTGCACTATGACCATTCTGAAAAGTGTCTTCTTCACACAAAGGTTTAGGTTGGCGAATTCTAATATAGGCCTGAGGTCTTTACTCTTCTTCAGAACTAAATAGAACAATGAATAGATGCCTGACCCTCTTTAATCTGGTGGAACTCTCTAGGACAGTTCTTTTTCTCTAACAGGGAGATCATTTTGCTTTTGGCTGATTTTCATTGTCAGAGTGTTACATCTGGAAGCAGCAGAGACTGTGCTGGCAGGGGTGGAAAAAGGAAATTACATAGCCTCTAAATATTATCCTTCTCACCCTAGAGTCCTGTATGGTGGCCATCTATGTCTGCCCCCACCTCCAAGGTAGATATAAATGAAATGGAGAAAGGAACCCATAACACCAACAAAATGGACAGCCTCAAGGAGAAGATCTGTGTTGATGTCTCAAAGAGTGAAGCTTCAGACAGAGAGAAGGGCTCCAAATGCATTGAAGAAGATAGTTCTGAAACCCAGGAATGGAGTGGTTGGTCCTGAGTCTCAATGGAGCTTGAGGATCTCAGTGTCACATAAATAAGATGCAATCTGCCAAGGCAGGGGTACTGGTCAGTGTCAAGCAAACAGGCTCCCCAAAAGGACAAGAATGGGTGAGGAAAGGCCATCCTAATCCACCCTAGAAACTAAGAGGGATAAGATGAAACCACTCTCAATTTGTTTCTTTAAAAAGACCCTTGTCATTTTGTTCCCAGTCTACATCTGGAGCACTTGTAAAGGACTCGAAAGACTAACAGGAGGAGGTTGAAGGGGGGCTGGAGTTGAACTGAGAAAGTTACCTCTTCGGAGAGTCATGGCTGCACTGTCTGGGCAAATTGTTGGGGATCACAACTGGTTCAATCTGTGACAGTGCTGATGGGAGGAGAGCTCTCTGCAGAGGAGTGAGAAACCAACTCCATTCACAGTGCTTTCAATGTCACAAAAGGACCAGGGTCTTCTGCCTTCCTTTTCTTGGAATCCAAATCCTTGTTTTCACCCTTTTGTTTTTCACTCTCTTTTCTAAGCTTCTTCACAGACTGCACAGGGTGAAGCAAGTGTTTAAGAATTAGCTCATTCTTACACTCGGCTAAAGAGCCAGGGTCAAAGGCCCTGCAGACAGAGCAATCTACTGAGAAGTGTTTCTGCTCTAGGCTCATCATAAAGCAGAACACTGGTGAGTATCCTGATGCAGAATATTTGGACACACATGTGGTGCATTTTTTGAGGCTTGTTTTCCCATTGTACAGTACCAAACACAGACACATACTGTAACTAAGATAACACTAGAACAGCAACAATAATAACAGTAAGTTATACCACACTAAAAAGAATCTGTAAATATAAGCATTCATCAAAGCAGTGGACCTGCCCCCTTTGAATAAGTATGCATGCATGCATGTGCAGCCACACACAGTCTGAAACAGCTGTAGAGAAAAGCTGTGTGAGAAATGTGAGAAAGGTGTACAAAAATGAAAATAACCTAGAGAACTAAATGGCAAGAAAGGCCAGTGGAGGCACTGAAGGAACTCTAATAAAAGTTTTTTTTTTTTTTTAAGATTTAAAAGTTAAACTGGAAAATATGTGAAATTCAAAAACAAAGCACTAAGATTTGCCCAAGATCTGTCCATAAGTAATGGTAGACAAAAGATCTGAGGAGAAGAGCTACCCAAGCGGATTATGAGGGGGCAGTTTTAAAGGAGCCTGAGGCTACAGCACTGGCAATGCCAAGTCAGATATAACAAGTATATCAATAACCAGCCAGTCAGATTGGATGGACCAAATGGACAGGATTACAACTTTAAGCTTGGAAAGTGAGAGAATTCACATGAAGCAGTTCACCTATAGTTTAGCCTGCTTCTGATCTACAACTACCTAAAATTTTCTTAAATAAAGAAATCGAGGCATTCAGCTGTGGCACTGTCTGTTCACTGGTTAGCATCTAATAAATGAAGGTTAACAGATTTTTGTAATGAAATCAAACGTATCTCTTTAGCATTACCCAAACTTACCACAGCTCCTTGCTTCACACAGTAACCACACTTGATGATTGCCTGATCTGAAGCAGGTTTCCCCATTAAATAAGGCATCTGAGATTGTGAACGTTTCAGATTACTTTTGTCACTGTCTTGACAGTCACATCCCTCTTGCTGAAAGAAAAGAAAAATCATAAGAATTAAGAGGTCAGTAACTACTCACTCATTCTGTAACTTACTAGTCTAAATGAAAAGTTGTAGATTTATGATTTGCTGACTAAAGTTGTAGATTTATGATTTGCTGACTAAGAACCCTACTCATCTGCACTGTATTCCTGCAGGCATACTAACTACCCAAGCTCATTTGGGAATCCAGCAGTGCAAAATAATTAATTTATATTTTACAGCTTTTCAAACTATAGTAATGTAGAATTCACAAGAAACAATAAACAGACATTTATTTTTACTTACAAAAAACACAGGCTAATAAATCAGTATTATAATCTTAAGTAAAAAAAAATTGTGAAAAGTAGCTCAAATCATGAAGCATAGCAAATGGTTTATCAGGGCAAGGTTATCGTAGGAAAAAATCTATAAATTACTAAATAATATCCATGTCTATATGCCATACTTACAATATTCTATGCAGGAGTTTTTGCAATGTTGCCATCTTATTTCTTTTAAAGGCCACCACACTTCACAGCCAATGAAAGAGTTTTGCAAAAAAAACTATGCACACAGTTCTATAACAACATGCATCACATAAAACAAGTATACTAATATGTACTTTTTCTGGTTTCAAGAATCTAAACAAAACTGGATAACCAACTCGCTTTCAGTGCACATAATTCTAGCAAACATAATAGCTTTGGTGCCCAAGAAGTTATACTAGCAACGCAGCAATTTTATAAAACAAAAAAAAAAAGACTAGATAAAAAATGCTCACTTTATTTGACAAAATAAAGCTTTCAGGAATAACCCTTCTTCAGTATTCAGTCTGGTGTAATTAAATGCAGTTGATTTCATGTTTTGGTGTTAAAGCAGCAATTTTAAGCAGCATTTGAGTGCATCTGCACAGGTAGAAAGGTAATACTACAAGGGATTTTCAAGAAAATAAACATACAATAAAATTACAAAATGACATACACATCATGTACCTGTAAATCTGCCACTGTCTAGTGCTAAGAGAATCTACGGAAATGTGTACTACTGCAATGTATAGCTAAAGCTCTCTTCCTTCTATTAACGGACAGGATATTTCTACAGGTTCACGCCTAAATTATCCTGCATCATCACAACAAGAGAAGGTAAACTAACTTTGGAGAGTATTGCTGGCTGCAGTTCAGCATTTTCATTTCATAGACACCAGGCTATGATTGACACTGCAGTAATCTACCCAAGTGTTTCCAAGTCTTTATCCGCCATAGGAATAAAAACAATTTTTGGTAAATAAAAATTGTCTGGTAACATCCACATAACAAGGGAAAGGCTGCTGACTTGGTCAAGGACAAAAATCAAGTTATGATTTCTAAGGAGGTTTAACACACTGCTTCACTCACAAACTTGCTTTTGTAGGGCCACATACATCATGCCAAATCTGCACACAAATCAATAAACACAAAGCAAACCAGTATGAAAATAAACAAATCTTCATACTGATGTATTACCAACAAGATATTATTAGTATTAATGGTGAGAAGAGTCTTGGTGCATGAAACTACAGCCCAAATCACTAGAAATTTCATAACCAGCTGCAGTCTGTTATTTTTTATTCAACAGTACAATGCTGTTATAGTTGCTTCTCCCATTTGTTTTAAAACACTATATACTGTTCCCAATTGTTTTAAAAACTATATGCTGTTCCCTTCTGATAATAAAGGGCAAAGCAAAATGTTTCAGCTACTATTGGTAAAGGTTTCCCACTCACTATATTAATTATACCTCAGATGGAAAAGCATCTATACGCTACACTAATTCTATCACACTCAGCACAGCTCCTCTATCTATTAATCGTGGTGTATAAATAATAACATCTGTAGGCCATACTAATGCTACTGTGTACAGAATATGTGTAGGTTGTATAGGTTCATAGGTAAGTACTAGGCTATCTGCCTGAGGGCATCTATAAGCCTAGCCAGAATGTGTTGGCTTTTGCCGCCTCCTTAGATTAGTTCCCTGTGCCTCGATCCAGCAGAGGCACTGCAGTGATCCCCGGGGTAAATTTTCTGTTTCCCATCCACTTGTCACGGTTTCTCTTGAAGAGTGTTAGTGAGGGTCTCTGCCTAATGTAGATTGGAATCCTGTTCCAAAGCATGGGGACTCTCTGGGACAGGAATCTATCCCTCCAGCACATCCTATTTATCGTTATGGTGAAGTTTGGATCCCTAGGGCGTGTGGCTCTTGGGGATTTGTTTTTTTTTAGCTGGAGCATGTCCATTAATTCTGGGTTGGGCATGGCATTGTATGTCAGGCAGAGATCACCTCTGAGTAAGCGGTATGCAACCGAGTACAGCTGGAGTTTCTTCAGTCGAGCTGCATAGGGAATATGTTTGAGGCCAGTAATCCTCTTGGTGAGGTACTTCTGTGGTCTTTCCAGCTGTTGCAGGTGTCTTGTAAGGTACCTCCAAAATGGGGCTCTAATAACTCTATGATGGGTCTGATGAGTGATGAGTAGAGGGGCACAATAACCTCTTTTCTTCTAGATGCGAACCCTTTTGTGATTAGGTGGGCCACATAGAAGGACTTTCTAACCACCTTGGCAATATGATTATCAAAGGAGAGATTACTATCTACTTGGGTCCCCAGATCCCTTATTACATTTTCTGTATTCAGGGGACTACCACATATGTGGTAGCTCGCGGGTACTTTTTTTTCCCAAAGGGGATGTCTATGCACTTTTTGGCATTTAGCTTGAGCCCATGATTTTGACAACAGGTATCCTTCTCAGTGAGACCCTTCTGGAGGATGTCTGTATCAGCTGGAGAGTCAATTATGGCCCCCAGTTTGCAGTCATCTGCGAACTTGGTTAGCCATAGTCCTCCTGTGCTTGCCTGTACCTCTGAGAAGTATATACCAAACAGGAGGGGTCCCAGGACTGAGCCCTGGGGGATGCCTCTTGTAACTGGTTTAGAGTCAGACCTACAGCCTGCAACTCTTTTATTTTATTTATTTACATTTACTAATCGGGAATGTGCTGCTGGGAAACACCATTACAATGGGGTCCTGGGGAGAAAACACATCCAGGTAAACTATGCGCTGCATTCAGTAATATACTAGAAAACAATAAAAAAAATGGGATTCATTAATGCCTACACTAAATATACACTGTTCTGAGTGAACAAACAAAATAAGCGTAACTCATACCTTCTTCCTCCTATTTTTATTTTTCCTACTGATATTCTTGCAACCTTAAATATTTTATTTTATTTTACATTTGTTGACAGGGAATGTATGACTCAAATAAAGTCCTTTATCAGCGGACACTCGGGGAGAAAAACGCCACATAGTTCAACAATTAAACATAACATAGAGTAACACAGCTCAAAATAGTTCAACAATTTAAACATAATATAAAGTAACATGGTAAATTAAAAACACATTCAGTAGTCACAAAAAGTTTACAAGTCTTAGAACAAAAGGGAATAACAGCAAGAGCAAGCATATTCAGTAGTCACAACAGTTTACAGGTCTTGAAAGACAAGGAGATAACAGCAGGAGCATAGGAAGTTACATAAAAAAGGAGAGGCGCTAAAGTATTTATACTATGCTTTACATTAACAGAGGTAGCAGCTCCACATGTACTTGTAGATTTGGAGATAAGGAAGAGAGTTTAGAGGTAGCTAGAGGGGATGGAAATAGAGTACGCTGAGCAGGGGACACAGGGTGAATATAGGGGAGAAGACTAAGGAATAAAGGGATAGATGGTTGCAGTTTAAGATGGATGTAGTCAGGGAGGGTGCGTACAGTGGCAGATCCAATTCTTTTTAAAATATTCTTTGGTGGCTGATTTAAATAGTTTAGGGTTTGTGCGGGTCCTGATTTCAAGTGGGAGTTTGTTCCATGCAACAGACGGGTGGTAGCTACAAGTGTTGCACCCTGTTTTTAACTTGGGTTTGTGGAACTTTAACAGGGCTTGGGATGAGCTTCGGAGATGTCTTGTAGGGGAACAATGGGAGATGAAGGATGATAGAGCTGGACAGAAAGAAAGCTGGTTGATACAGAATGGAGTGTGTGATTTGGAGCTGTGAATGGAGAAGCAGGTGTGGTAGTTCAAGCAAGTTCAAGTATTTTAGGGATAGACAGTGGTAGGATTTATAGGGTTGGCGAGTTGCAAATCTTGCTATCTTGTAAGTCGACAGGAGTTGAGATTTGTGAGTATTTGGGAACAATATTTTAAGCAAGGTAGTAGGTAAGCATGCGAAAGAGTAATCCTGGCTTCAGTGGTTAGGAATTTTTTATTTCTATGCAGGAGTCCTAGTTTTTGATAGTTTTTTCTGATACAATGATTTGTGTGTACATCAAATTTTAGTTGATCATCAATGGTAACACCAAGTAGTTTTGTGCTGGTTTCAACTTCAATTGGAATATTGTTTAGGGACATTATGGAGAAGGATGATTTGATGTGGTTAATAGTTTTAGGTAAGAGTAGCAATTTTGTCTTTTTTGGGTTGATGATGAGCTGGTTATTTGACAGCCATGTCTCTACTGAGTTAAATGATGACTGCGTAACTGATAGGAGTGCAGAGAGTGAGTTGGCAATAGTAATGACTGTAGTGTTGTCTGCGTATTAGACAATGGTAGACTGACGGCAAGAGGAACACAGTAAGTTGGTGAAGATATTAGAGTAGTGGCCCAAGAATGGGCCCTTGGGGGACACAAATTCTTACAGGAAGAGGAGTAGATGGTGCACAGTGCCATCTCGCAGACTGCAGTCTGTCAGTGAGGTAGCTGGAGAACGATGCAACTGTATCAGGAGAGGAGTTAAGTTCTGTTAGTTTGTTAAGCAGCAGAGAGTGAGAGCCAGTGTCGAAAGCCTTAGAGAGATCAAGGAATAGACAAGAGATAAGATTATGATCATCTTTAGCTAGAGTAATGGTGCTGAGGAAAGATAGTAGAGCTGTGGTGGTACTATGCTTAGGTCAGAAACCATGATGTGTAGGAGTGAGCAGTTTTTCATGTAAGAGAACTTGCTTGGGTACACATTTCTCCAGAACTTTAGAGAGAGAGAGGGGAGAGGATAGCAATATGTCTGAAATTGGAGATGTCTAAGGAGTTACCTCCTTTACGAATAGGAAGAGTGTAGAATTGTTTCCATCGAGGATGAGTCATAAAGGTTCATGTACACTTAGTTTAATCTTTCTGGTGACTAGGAAGCACAAAAAATGTGGGAGGGATTTTCTTCAATACAGATCATATACAATAAGTGTATTTAGTATATACTTAGAGCAGCTATTAATGAATCTGGCCCAAACTCTAGAGCAATAACTCAGTACATACAATAGTAAATGAAAAACAATCACTACACACACAAAAAAAAAAAAAAAATATATATATATATATATATATATATATATATATATATATACTATAGTACATGGAATATTAATAACAGAAACATTTAATACAATTCTTCTGTAATAAGATAAAGTTTATACATCAGATACATTAACAAATAAAATTAATGGAAAACTGGAAAAGCAACCAATTATGGTCAACCATGAGTAAGATTTTTACAAGAAGTCTATCATGAGTACAAAGACAGTAAAAAGTAAATATAGTAATAAAGATATTCAGTCTTTCAGAAACACACCCAGTAATCATCTCAAACAAACATACAATGTAACTGCTTTGATACTCCTGATAACTTCCATACTAAACCACAGCACTCATTCAAATCCAACCACTGTACCTACATACGAATGCCTCAGTCACAAATCTAGTTTTGCAGCAATATCTTATAAACACTTTTGCACATTAATAACGTTTTTTCACATTCTATCCTTTTCTTACACGGCATCAGAATTCCAAATTCCTCACAACCAAGTTCATTCCCCCATTTTCCAATTCTGCTACATTTGTCGCTATTTTAATTCACTAAGCTTTCCCAGTTAGCCATTTTATTACCCAACCCATTCTTGGTTTTCATTATTCAGGTCTAGGTTCACTTACCAAATTGAAAAATCGTGAACAGCTAAACCGCGAATGGGAAACAGCTAATATGGACATTATCGAATGACTTCTATGAAAATAAATGCATAAAAAGGCCATAGTCAGGCAACATCATGCACAAAACCAACTAAAGTGGGGGGATTTGTCCCCCATGCCCCCCTAACTATATAGACCAACACTGAGATCGCACTACAGTGGGGAATAGGGCAAATTTACAAGGATTCCCTTCACTTACCTTATGTGTTGCATTACTTACTGGTTGTTGGCCAACCATGGTCATCTCATGTTGATTTTCGTAAAAGTCATCATTTGGTAATGTCCGTACTCACTATTGCTTGTTTGCAGTTTAGCTGTTCATGCTTTTTTCAATTTGGTAAGTAAACATAGCCCCCATTATTCTCACTAACAAATGACTATATTAGTAATCATTCTACTAACTACACTGTTATGAATACCGACTTCAAACTGTTGTTGCTTTGTTTTCAAACTGCAAATAGACTGTATGTGTGTGTGCGCGCATGTGTGTGTTATTAATTATATTTATTTTCTGTTACTGTCATGTATCTCTTCTATTTTTGTGACCAGTAGTGCCTGGAAAGGGTCAATGGTTTAATGTACTTAACCAGTTACATAAATAAATAAATAGGAAGATGTGGGTGATTTAGATATGAAGGACATAATACAAACAGCAGGTGATGAAATAAAGAGAAGAAGAAGAAGAATTATAGAAGTAAATATTTCTAAGGGGTTCTCCAGTCAAAAGCACATACTGAAAGCAGTGTTTAAGTGAGAATTGTCTAAGAAAACATGTCTTTATATAAAATTCACATATAACAAAGCAATTTAAATGGAAATCATATGAAGGAAAAGAGTGTACTGAGGAGAAAAGGAAATGCAAGTCAACAAGTGATAACTGCAGATGCAAATATGACTCACCAGAAGCTTTTTTTTTAATTCATGCTCAAATGCTACAGCCTTACGGGTATACCTCAGGTTATAGGGCAAATGGGATCCAAGGTTCTCCCATATATACAGAGTAGAATGCACTAGCATACTTGTTTTTTGGTTGAATGGATATGAAGTCTATCCACCAATGAACAGGGATAGTGATTTTCCATTTTTCCAGGAAAAAAAAATACTGGACTCGCTCAGCTCTGGAAAAACACAGGATTTTCATGGAATTTGGCATTTCAGGTCACAAAACACAGCCGCGGTGGTGCAGCGGTAGTGTTGTTGCCTCACAGCAAGAGGTTCTCCTGTTCGATTCTCAGCTGGAGTGCCTTCTGTGTGGAGTCTGCATGTCCTCCCCGCGGTCGAGTGGCGTTCGAAAGACATGCGTTAATGGGTGTGCCTTCATCGAAGGTTGGGTGTCGGGCTGGCAACTCAGCACCATAAAAATCTACTGCCAATCATTAGCGGACTGGAGTTCCGCTGTGGCGACCCCTAACCGGGAAAAGCCGAAAAGACAAACAGGTCACAAAACACATTCATCACAATCTATATTATTTTTTACAGTTAATACTTATAATGTTACATAAAATTAAATATCCTCGTAGAATTGAACTACACACATTATTAAGAACTTTCATCCTCTAAATGATCAGGACTAGAAGTTGAGCTTAAAGTGAGTGGCTTGGTCCCAAGATGACTTTTTTTGTTTTTAGTTTTTGATTTTCTTCAACAGTACATCTACTTTTGTAGTTTTAGTCTCAGTACTCATACTGCTGACTTTTTGCTTTACTAAGTGTTCTGTACTTAGAATATGTTTCAGTTTTGCATTTATACAGTTGTACATATACACACGAGAGAGAGAGAGAGATGCACCCCCTTCCCCCACAAAAGAACCGTTAGGAAATCATATCAACAATGAGGAGTTACATTTAAATAAAGGAACATTTTCCATTTTCATAGGATGAAATTTGGGGTTTCATTTTTGTAAAAAAAAAATCAGTGCCCGTACCAATGATCTGAGTTCTCTGGAGGTGGTGCACCACGTAAGAATGTCAAATACAAATAGGCAGTCTGAGGTGAAAAATTTTATGAGCAAATTTTAATATGGTTGAGGTCAAATGGCTGATAAACTCTGCCAATATAGTTAACGTAGGGCAAATCAGTTGTATGCATAAGCATGGTGTCCAATGTCCTGTGATAAGGCTAAATATTCTGTTATATGCTGGCAAGAGTTTCTTGTGTAAAGGAGGAGTGAGATCAGTAAAAGCCTACACTGAGTAAAAGAAAGAAAGAAAAAAAAGAAAGCAGTGCACAGAGGCAGTAGTGACAGAGGAAAGAGCAGTAAGAAAATCCTTTGCTCTACAAACTGTAGAATACTACTGACTAAATGAAATATGACTTTATACACATTTACAGAGTTTTAGCAGATATTTAATCACACATCTCAGCTTTATACACTGTATTTCTTTAATAGGATACTCATCCAGACAGATCATGTTTGTCTCTTTCGGCTTTTCCCGGTTAGGGGTCGCCACAGCGGAACTCTGGTCCACTAATGATTGGCAGTAGAGTTTTACGTGCTGGCTTGCCGGGCCTAACGCACAATCTTCAACGAAGGAATACCCATTCACGCACATCGCCACACAGAAGACGCTCTAACAGAATCGAACGGGCAACGTCTAACTGTGAGGCGACAACGCTACCACAGCACCACCACCGCATACTCATCCAGACAGATCATGTTAAAGCTACATAATAGTTGGTTTTCAATCTTGGGCCAGTTGCTCCCTTTGATAAGGCTGTGACTAGGAGTAAATAACTGATTTGGTTTTATTAGCATTTAGGTTAAGGACCCATAATGTTGGTCTGGTGATTAAAAAAAGTGACAACTGTTTTGTAGTTTAATGTGGACAGTAGAGGAGAGGACTTAAGAGGATGGTCATATCATATGGATACTAAATGTGCTGTTACTCCCCAGAATGACGGATATTATTAAAAGAACACTGCAAGGTCAATGAGGAGAGACTGGGAGATGGCAAGTTCCATCGGATAGATTGCTTTCTCTAATTAAAATATGTGGTGAGACGTTTTGCTGTACTGGAAGTAGGTCTGTATGAAGACTATGCTTACAAATTCAGAAGAGCATGCAGTGCTAAAACCCTCAGATCCAAAAAGAGTGCATCAATAAAATGGCCACTGCTAAATTTGTTGAGAATGTGATATACAGTGTAAACAGCATATATGACTTGAAACCATGCTGCATGACAAGATATGAAGTTTGAGGTGACTGAATGCTGAAAGAACTGATGGTAATCACTTACCCAGGATTTTGTAAAGTGGTGATAAGAGTTTAGTGGGCCAATAGTTACTGAAAGCTACAGAGGATCTCTATTTATAAAAAGGTATGGCTACAGCCTGTTTCCAAATGAAAGGACATACATACCTCTTCTTGAGTGAATGACTGATGACAATGGATACTGGAAAGGTGATGGACTTTGCTTCCGTCTTTAGAAGCATGAAGGTGGTGGGAACTATAGACAATGGAGAACACTAGAACTTGCATAACTGTGGGTCTGTACTACCAATTGATATTATAAGAGTTCTAATGCTCTTTAGAATCTGCCCCCCAGTACTGTACTGCTTTTGGAACAATACTCACAGTGTCTCCACTGTAAAAGACATATGTATAGACCATCACAGTTGTGAATTAGTCACAAATCACATTTCTGTTCAGCTTGAATAAGGCTTTTTTTTTTTTTTTTAAACAAATATACCTGAATTCACCTCAGCAAGGGGGATTAGCATAGCACTTAAGCCTCAAAACTAGTGTCTCAAATGAAATGTATATTAGTGTTTTAACATATGGCTGTCCTGCGGAACAGCATTAACTAACCATGGCAGAAACTACTCCAGATGCTGCCAATTTGTCTTTAAAATTAGTAAGAAACAGTTTTGACTAGGTGTGGTGGTACTCAACACAGAGGTACACAGAAAATTCATCTATTTTGGTCTATTATTTCACTACTTTAAAATTTTGTGATGATATTGAATGAAGTGACCAGTTAAAGGCTGTTGTCTTCATTTTAACAAAGTATGTAAGAAACAACCCGAGTGTAGTTATAGCTTTTTAACTTGGGACAAATGCATATAAATGTTAAATGTAACTACATTCCCAATTACAATTTTAATTCCCAAGATGCTAAAATGATATGTGTTTTTAACTTTGTTAGGATAGTAGTATTAGCCTCCAGCTTGTATTCAACACATTGCATTATTTCAACCTGCTCAGTAAACATAAGGTAGACTTTAACTGTAAAAGAAGAAGGATGAGTTCCTTGAAGATACTTAACATTACAGGTGGGCATGCTAATGCTGGCTCAGGCTCTTGCTCCTGCCTAACGAGCCAAGCTATTTCAGGCTGCATTTCATGCGTCTTTTTTTTATTCAGACAGGACCTGCAGATTGTGGGCACCTTCTGTTAGGTCCAGACACATCTGACAAGCTTTGCGGTTAGCTGAGACTGCAGTGAGGATGAAGCTAGCGATGCATTGCAAAGAAAATACAAGTTGATAGAAAGTGCAACTTTTTAAAAAAAGAGAGAAGACAATCCATTTGTAGTAGCTGAGGATCACATGGTCACGTGAAAGATTTGTGGTTTGCTTCACTGCTGTTGGTTTCGCAGAAAGATGTTGAGAATATGGCCACAAACGTTTGATCTCTCGGAGAAAGGAACCTAGTTGACTTCAGGGCTGGCCCTTGGTTGTGCTTTTGTTTTTGGACAGAGGCATGTCCTTTTGTCCTTTAAATACACAGACATTGTCTTTGGGGCAGTTAATTCAAGTATTTGCTTCTTACTACTGATTGGTTTTCCATGACTTTTATCACTGTGCACCTACATTTCACGGCTCTAGTGGAACTCTCCTGCAAAAAAAAAAAAAAAAAAAAAACAGACTACACAATATGCAATTGGAAAGCAACTAAGTAAAAGATTAGAACAGTTATTCTAGTTTTGTTGTGCTTTTTCCCCCCATCAGTCTGTGGCCAGGTGTATGTGTACAACTGTGTATGTATGTCTGGCCAGAAAGTGTACAGAGCGAGATGTGTTTACATTTGCATGTGTTTAAAGCCATACATATGATCATGCTATACGAGTTATATTTCTTTAAGGGTTGATTTGTGTTTTTACCATTTTACACTGACTCTGAAAGAGCACCTTTCTTTGCCCTAACACCTGCCTGTAGGTGACAGAAATTGCATTCCAGTCCCATGTTAATGGCAGCGCTGGTTTCCAGTAAAGCTAAATCTGAACTTTGTTACCTTATGAACTTCTGCTCATCTGCATAAATACTGTAAGCCACAGACACAGTGAACTGCAACCTTTGGTCAGATCAAGCAATGGAGGATTTTGTTTTACTATTACTAATCGGTGACATATGACATGTCAGCGAGAGAATAGTGTATGTGCCTGTGAGCAACAAGTTCAAGGACATAATTACTGTCTTTCATTTTCTTTACTTTTAAATAAGCAGTAGCAATCTGTTTTAGTCATGGAGGCAGGTAGGCTTTATGTGGAGGCAATTTCTCATTAGGCTGGTTTCTTAGGAGTAGAGAAAGAGAGTACGTGTGTAAATATCTCTATATCTCTAACCAACTCCTTCAGTGCCAAAACAGAGGAAAGAACACAAGTAAAAATCCAAAACTTCTTTATTAAAATAGCAAAGTTAAGTGCTTTATTTCCATATGACAATTCCTGGAACTTCTTCAGACCTAACAGTAGGATACTAAAAACATTTTTATACTGTTATAAAATCACATGACACAACCTAATTAGCCAATAACAAATAATTAACTGGCTAGCTGTTTCAGCTTTTAAATTGAAGAAATACAAACTAAATCATTTAATCCAGGAAAGCAAGTGGCATCTAACTTAATTTGCCATATTAATTCACTTTTGGCTATTTGCTCATCCACCACATACCACCGGGAATCATATAAATGATTTGATGTAAAACAACAAAACAAAGCACATGTTCTGCATTATGTGCTATATGTCTAAACACAGTATTTATTTTGGACGGTGTACTGGTAGTATTGTCGCCTCACAACAAGAGTTCTCCAGTTCGATTCTCGGCTGGGGTGCCTTCTGTGTGGAGTCTGCATGTCCTCCCTGCATTCGTGTGGGTTTCCTCCCACAATTCAAAGACATATGTCTAGAGTGTTTCTCTCCGGTCATCTGCCGAAAATTGGCTTTGTTCCAAGTCGGACTTTCCGGGTAAACAAATGTTGAATAATAAAATAAAATTATGATTCTTAACATCCAAAACATGCTCATAAATCCTGTTCCTGAGCTTCCTGCTCATCATACCTGCATAGAAAGCAGGACATGAGTAACAACAAGCCAGGTAAACCATCCGGTTTGAATCACTGGAAAAATGACCAGTAACTTTAAGCTGAACACACCTTTTTACCTATAACTACATAGGCCACAGTGGCCATACTTGAAAATGTCCATTTTTTTGTAACTATTGTTACTCCTGAAACCCCATTCCAAGTAAATTCTTAAAAGATTTATCTCTTCAATAGATAACTGGTTTATCATGCAGTTTATCCATCAGAGTGGCATTAGAATTAAAAAACAGGCCAATTCCAGAAAAGGCAATCAGCTATAATAGCATTATCAACAGTAAAATTTGTAATAAATAATTTAGAATGTTTGTATAACTCATTCTTTCTATTAGCTGTTATCTCATGAAAAGTCTTTGGACCATTATTAGTTAATGCAGGTTTACAAACACCATTAAACCTTTTGGTAATCACTTCATTTTTTTACCTCCGGTACCATGGCCAAGAGGTATACTTCTCATAAACATATCAGTGACCATTTCACATTCAGTCTTAAACATATTGTTATCTGATGTAATCTGCGCCAATCATACCAACTGTCCCTTAACAACAGCCTTTTTCTGGTGGCGAGAATTCCAACTATCAAAGTGCAAATAGTTGTTGGAAATAGTGCTCTATCGATAGAAGTAAAAAAAAGCCTTTTTCATATTTTTGACCAATTCAATGTCTAAGTTAAGAAATGTAGTTAAAATCAAATTTGCATGTAAATTTCAAAAAATTCAGCTGTAACGTGTATACACCAAACATTCTTTATACATACTATTATACAAAAAGTGATGTTCCTAACAGGCCATAACTAGGTTGGCAAAGGAGCATGCTGCCCGCAGAGCCACACCAGTGACCTGTTGGAAGTAGTTATCGAAGGAAATGAAGTTATTCTTCAGGACGATATCTGTAAAGGCTACTACTGTATTTATTGTATCTTGTTGCAAATCACTGATTATCATAAGTTGTTCCTCAAACCAATTAAGCTCTTGGTCATGCAGAACAACAATGAATAAGCTGGCATCAATGGTAACAAAAATGCCATCATTAGAAAACCTAAAATCATTGATCTGACTTAAGAAATGCTAGGAATCTTTGCTAACATAAGACAGTTTGTCTACAGACCCCTTCAAAATAAAATCCAAATCCTCAGCAATAAAACTGTGATGTGCATCAACAATCAGCCTAACAGGAGGATTTCCCAAATCCTTAAGCACTTTTGGAAGATCAAAACATCCAACAATAAATGGTTTTGTATTAGACATATATTCAAAGTCTTTCAAAGATAGCTGACCCTGCAAGTGCATATCCATGAGTTCACTGTCAATCCTATGAAATGCAGTAAAAATCTATATATGTAAAGATATATGAACATATAGAGATACATGCACGCTGCTCATATACTCTCCACCTTATGAGCTCTGTCTCTGCTCTTAACTGGCACCAAGAGCCAGCCAAGCCAGACCCTTAGCTCAGCTCTGGCTCTTTTCTTTCTAAAAATCCTGGTTTCCCACCTCTACATAATATAAAGTAAACAGTGTCTATATGATCTTTTGGGTGGGGTTAGTCCATTTGACTTTAGTTGCCTCATGTCCTACATTACTGCTCAGACTTTCAATATGGAAATATTGTAATTTAAATAAGTAAAGAAAGTGAAAACTGCTTACATCTGTTAAGTCAAAAAGTAGTTGTGGATGGGGTGCAGTGAGTTAAAAATGTAAGTTTTAGCTTTCTTTAATTCCCAAAATCTGTTGTACTTGAATACATTTTTCAACACAAAAATTACTTCCTTAAGAAATGTTACTTCCTTGAAACCAAAAATAAAGTTATAATGTCCATACATAAAATAAACACACTGACTATGCACTCCTTCAGTCTCCAGGGAATTATCAGAATGTTACTTAGGAAGCTGTCAGTATACTCTGACAGCTACACAAAAACACCAAGCTCCATTGTTGGCACCAGTCTGTGCATGTTGCTTGCCAGGCAACAGATTGTACATTACTTGAGTACAGCATGTAAACTGGTTATCTACCTCATTATCTGAAAGATGGAGGACAGGGAATTATCACAACTCAGGTGAAAAGCATTTGATGACAAGCATTCCAAAACATCTTCAGATCCGATGCATATGTACTCTGTTAGATCATGTAGCAGAACTTTTTATTTATTTTTCTTCAATAGATCATGGCATACTGGCAGTCTCCAATCTGCTGGCATTTAATAAGGTCAGTGTTCAGTTTGTTCTTATGGCCATCTACAGCTGGACTTCAGCTGGTGAAAGAATTTTGAGCTCAAGGATAATCCAAAGAAGGTTAACTGCTTTGATCACCACTTTCACAGGGAGACCAAATTATTTCGGATAGAAAGGAAGGTGCAGTTGAAATGGTTCACACATCATTCAATGATACTGTGAATAGATTACTCAGAACTTGTTATATTGCTGAAAAAGCACAATGCACAAGGTTTTCATATTGTTGATCAACTGCAAACAGCAAAACTTTAGAGGCTGTCACTGATCATGTTAGACATATCTCCACATAAAGCAGTACTCTGTGTAACACTGGTGAGAATTGAAACCAAAGTACTTTACCAAGAACCCATATTGCTTCTGACAGTGAAAATTATGATTTAAGGAAGGCCACACAGCTGGACTAGTTGACGGTTATTTTTGTCTGTGACTTTCTTCCAGTCTCTGTTAATATCTCCCAGAATAATAAGTTAGGTACTGATATTTGATGTGAGCCAGCAAAGAGATTTGCCTACTATGGCTTAAATCCATACTACAGTGCAAAGGCTGGCCAGAGGGAAAAAAATACTTTACTGATCTTAATATGCACTAACATGGCTTCATTTTTTGACAAAGAAATTTGTTATTTAGACAGACAGTAGATGAGGTTACTCTTACAGGAAATAACAACTCCAACTGCTCATTTATGGTTTATGTAGGCCCGATAGCATACTCTGTGGTAAAAACTCAGAGACTGTCACCACATTGTAACCAAGTCTCTGATATAGTAAGTATATCTCTGTATGCAGCCAGTCATCAACAGTTGATTCTAGAGTGATATTTACACTCTCCTAGGTTTATGGTGGTCACCACCAAAATACAAGTGAAAGGTGAGAGTGTATGTAAGAATACTGGAGTAAAAGATATTTGTATTTTCTAGTGGTTTTTTTTCCATACAAGTTGTAAGTATTTGACTAAACTAGCTTGATGACACACTGATTAAGGCACAAATGAGCAAGTTGGATGAGCCATCTCAGAGTGGAGCTAACAGAGCTTGTCATTATATATGCGTGTTATAGCACGAAGATGAGGGTGCATACAAGTAGAAATACCGTTAATAACTAGAGGTAGACAAATGCAGCCTGTGTGGCATTCTTCTACTAGCTATATACAAAATGAAACTGATTGACAAAGCTGTTGTGGATGGAGACGCTATGGATACATAATGTAACATTGTTTAGCGTGGGAAGGTGAATAGACAGTAAAGGCTACTTGGGCTAAACCATCTGGGCACTTGCACCTTAACACCTCTCTAAAACTGTCAGTCTTCACCAAGACCATGAGACCATGTGCACATAAAAGACGGCTAGTTAATACTAATCAATCATGTATAAGCATGTATCTGTACAAGGAAGAAATAGACAGCAGCAGCATCCCGAGGAGTTAGCAATGACAGAAGATTTTACACAGGTAAGGATTGCTACAGAAAAGACTGGCTTTTTACACCACGCTGTCCAAAACATCAGAGTTCTCAGTGCAGGCAGGCACAGAATTCATACTACAGTTGTAATCTTCCTAGCACTGTCCACAACTGTAGAATATCCAAATCAAATGACCTTCCTCAAAAGACATTCATTATGTAATACTGACACAACACTGTTTTTAGTACATTACTGCAGCACTTAATCTACAGTTATGGTAGACTCAATAGTCATTGACAGAAATACCCAGGTACTGATTACACTTTTCCTCTTCTATTTTTGCTCATTAAAATTCATACAAAATGACATCAGTGCATAAAAACCAGAGCTATGTTTGACAGCATTAATGTGGACAACTAGGGTTTGTTTTTTTGTGGAAAGGTTTTAACAAATTGAACTGGAGTTGCCTAATAACCTTTGATAAAATAATCAAAACAGAAAAATGATGAAATCTACAACTAGCAATTATACGCAATGTACTCACCATAACTAGGCATCTGTGCTACCCATTTTCATTCTTCCTCACTAAAGGGAACGGATCCAATCCTCTAATCTGACTCGGCCACATATACTAGATATCAGATCCAGCTCTCCAGATCCTCAGTCTGCCATAATGCTCTACTCCATCTCCATTGCCTCAGATCGAGTTTGCTGCTAAATCTCCAAGTTTTTCAATAAAAAAACAGGATACACAGAAATAAAGACAGGGCTCAAACCTGGAATGGTAGATTCCAAACACAGTCCAACAGGTTCAACCAGAAGCAAAAAAAAGAAAGGATGCGAGGGAAGGTGAGGAAGAATGAAAATGGAAAACACAGATGCCTAGTTATGGTGAGTACATAACTTATAAATCTGATGTTGTCCTTTTCATTCTTCCTCACTAATGGGACAGAATCCCCTAACTATGTAAACCTTGGGTGGCCCTCATTGAAGGATATTCTAGCACACTGTCAAACCAAAAGATTTCTGGAAATTATGTCGAATTTTGTAGTGTGAAAAAAAGGTATGAGCTTTGGACCACGTGGCTGTGCACAAATGTCAACAGAGGTCCTTGACCAAAAGGCTGATGAAGTAGCCAAGGATCGAGTTGAATGAGCTCGGGGAGGTCTTGGTAGCATGAAGCCTTTTTGAGAAAAAATTAATGAAATGCAGTCTGTAATCCATTTGGCCAGGGAAGCTTAGAAACAGATTGACCGAGGCGATTTGAGGAAAAGAATATGAAAAACTGATCTGACTTTCTAAACTGTTTTGTCCTGTTGAGATACAAATGTAGCTGTCTATATACATCAAGGAGATGTAGCATGTACTCTCCCTTACTAGAAAAATTTGAAAAAAAGACTGGTAAATTAATGGACTGGTTGATGTTATTTCCAGAAGCCACCTTCGGCACACAAGAAGGGTTAGCCCGCGCAGAAACTCTATCTTTATGAAAAATAATGTAAGGGGGTTTCGCTAAAACAGCCTGGACTTCAGAAATTCTTTTTGCTGAAGTTATTGCTACCAGAAAAAAAAAATTTTCCATGATAGAAATTTTACGTCATTTGTCTGATGATTCAAAAGGTTTCTAAGTTAAACATTGAAGAACTACCGTAAGGTCCAAAGGTGGTAAGGGATCCTTTACTGTAGGGTGTGAGGAAAAAATGCCCTTCATAAAAGCTTTACATAATCTAGAAGAAGCCAGGGAGAAAGATTTAATTCAAACAACCAACAAACAGGAACCAAACGTAAGAAACCACAATGCCAAGAAATCCACACAAATCCAGAAAAGTTATTAAAATGTCAAATCTCTCTCTAGCATCTTGAAAACTATGGCTTTTAAAAGTTAGTATACACACCGACTAAAACGCACATATACATAAAACTGAAAAACATCAATTAACACAATCAAGCAATAACTGGATAAAAATAGAATAGCAATTTCCAAGTAATGTCACTATTAAGACCCTTGGGAAACAATGTTCCAAATTTAATAATAAAGACTACTTCCTTATAACATATCCAGTTTTTTAGAGAGAGGGTTAATTTTAACTTTTTCTAAAATACTACCCCTTAAGCAGCCATCATCCCTATGATGATACAAATCAAAGTGTACTGCCAGGGGACTCTTTGCCCTTATATTCTTAATGCCTCTCGGATCTTCTTGTAACCTAACCCTAAAAGTTCTCCGTTTCCCCCACATAAAACAAATTCCAATCACATTTTAAAATATATACAATTCCTTCTGTATTACAATTAAATATTTCATTAGGACTATAAGGGATATTATTAATGTATTTAATGTAAGAAAAATCTTGCACAGTATAGCTATAAACTGTCTACAAGGTATTAACCCCAATTTAGAAGGCTGCATAACCTGTGGCTGTGCAGGTAAGACAAAATGACTATATACAATCAAGTCCTTCACACTTCTCCCTCTTTTAACGGACACGATAGGTCTATTGGGCAAAAGTTTACAAAGGTCCTTATCCTGTACAAGAAAGTTCCAATAATACATAATATCTACTACTCTATCAACAAATAAATTATAAGTTGTCACAAAGAACATTTTTTGAGATGAAGTGCCCAAATTCCTATTTATGCTTATATTTGACCAAGTGTTATCTCTTCTACAGGGTATAACAACATCACATTGTCCTAAAAATAATTGATCAATAGCTGCATGAAAAGTTTAATTCCTGAATGGAAATTAGAGATTGCTGCCAACTGAAGTTTAATTGTAGAAAAACTGGCCCCTGGATTTTAAAAAGTTGCAAGAAAAGGAAGAACTGCAGAGGTTGGGGCCAAAAAATGGTTGATGTTTTGGTCAAAAGCCCAAACAGAAAACCTTTTCCATTTGCTCCAATACACGTTCTTGGTGGAAGTTTTTTGAGAAGCCAAAATAATATCACAAACTGGGGAAGACAGCTTGGACTGCCTAAGTATTAACTGGAAGTGGGGAAACCATGCAGTTAACTTGAAGGCTGGAAGTTTGGGATGTTGAATTCCTGTTGGATGAGATAGGAGATCCTGATGAGGCTCCAGTATCCATGAAGGATAACGAAGATGAGACCTTACAAAGGGGAACCAAACTTGCCGAGACCAGAAAGGTGCAATGAGGATTACTGAGCTCTTCAACCTGCTTACTTTCTGCAAGAATCTTGGAATCAGAGGAAAAGGAGGGTAAGTATAAAGGAGACCGAGGGCCAAGCATGAATTAGAGTGCCTCTCGGTGACTCTCCCTGAGGGGAGATTAGAGCAAAGTACTTGCAGCACTTGTTGAGAGGGGAGGCAAATAAGTTGTACAAAGACTGGCCCCAATGCCCGAAGATCATATTTGCTACGTACTGGTTGAGAGACCACTTGCAAGGGATCAGAATAGATCTGCTCAGTTTGTCTGCCAGCATGCTGGTTTTCCCTGGAAAGACATCGCCCATTCCCACACTCTCATGGCCTTTCTGCACAGGGGATGTGATCGGGTTCCTCTTTTCTTGTTGCTGTACCAGACTACTGACATGTTGTCTATCTGAATTGCAATAGTCCCTAGAAGGAGAGATCCTTGAAATGTCTGCAATGCTAAAAAGACTGCTCTCATCCTAGAACACTGATATGCAGTTTGGCCTCTTGGGTGGAGCCACATTCCTTGGACGGTCCTTCCCAAAAAATGCCCCTCCATCCCAGTTGAGAAGAATCCATGGTCACTGTGGCAACTGGATTCAGAAGAATGAAGGGTCTGTCCAGAAAGAGACTGTCGGACTGAATCCACCAATGAATGTGGTATATACAAATCGGGGTGAGTTTTATCTGAAAGGACAGAGGCTGATGCAGAATGGTCCGAATGGAGAGATGAAAAGTCAGCAAGTAAAGGAGAGAAGTAGTAGTGCTGAAATTGAATTAATCCTCAAGTCATAGTGAGTACCTTCATGAGGTGGACCCTGTTTTTTTTTTTTACAAAATCTCACCAAGGCGACCCTAATATACAGACTGTATTTATAAAGCATATATCATGGACAGAAGCAAGTCAAAAACAAAAAAAAAGATAGCTGGGTGCACAAGACCCAAAATAAAAAAAAGTGCCCAATCCTGTAAATGCACTGGTGCCAAGACTGGAAAAAAATGACAGTGTAGAATCCTCAAAATATGGAAACATTCCTACAATGGGGCCAGGCCCAAGGGGAGGATGCCCCCCCCCCTTGTAGAAGGAAGTAGCAGTCCACAAAAATCACAAAAACTGACAGGCCAAAGAAGAGCTATAAAGACAACAGAGTGAACAATTGAGGAGAAGAAAGAAAAGCCCAGAATTTCCAGACACAGGATACACAAAAAGGGATAAATTAGTGGAAAGAAAAATATTTCCACAGGAAAAACTGTCAGAAGCTACAAATAAAAATTTGCATTCATTAATACAACAGATTTTTGAAAAACAGTATACAGACCAAGAAACATTGAACTGTTTGGAAAAAGAAGCATCTGAGGAAGTGCGAAAATGTAAACAACAAAACCTAAATATTTCTGAAAAGTATAAAAAAGAAATATGGCATGGGAAAGAGAGAGAGATTTGATATGGTGCAATATTTATGCAAAGGAGAAAGCCAAATTAATCAATATAAAGAAGGCAGCCCCAAAGATATTTGAAGAGAAATACAGGCAAAGGCATCCAGATATGGAACATTTCACAATAAGAAAAATAATATCACAAAGATGGAATGTAGAAATGATTTAGTAAAGCAGAAGTTAAAAAAACAAAGTTGAAGTTATGGAGTGCCTGCAAAGTGAAGGATTTAATGTAGAAGGTCTAACACAGATTACTTTACAGCATGATGGAGTGCGTCCTCAAAGTAAGGAGAAGCAGGAAGATCAGGAGACATCTGAAGAAGAAATATGGATACGGAAAAGAAAAAGAGATGTAACATGGTGTAATACTTATGCAAAGGAGAAAGCCAAACTAACCAATATAAAAAGAGCAGCACCAAAGATATTTGAAGAGAAATACAGGCAAAGGAATCTAGACATGGAAAATTTTACAATACAAAAAATAAGAGGACAAAGAGGAAAAGTAGAAAAGGAGATTAGTAAAGAAGTCAAAGAAACAGAAACTGAGGTTATGGAGCACCTGCAAAGTGAAGGATTCAGTGTAGAAAATCTAATTCAGAAAGCACCACAATACGATAGAGCAATGTATAGGTGCCATATCAAAATATTTTGGAGGTTTCCACAGGAAACCAGTATAAACGTTCACTTGAAGCTAGACAGCAATGGAAGGAAAGTACAGTTGTGTACACTTACCATAAATGTAGATGTTCGAGTGTACTCGCTGTTTCAGTCATTACATTTGGGTAATCCTGCTGGCAGGTTGCCCTCAGCCGGCCTGAATTCCAAAGTCTTGGGTCCTGCGTCGGTTGCTGTCACCCCTTCCCTGACATCAGGTCTTCAGGGGTATAAAAGATGCGGCCGACGCCATTTTTTTATTTTTTCTTGACCCAGATGTCGGGTGCCCCCTAAAAGGATAGCCAAAATTTATATATATATATATATATATATATATATATAAATACATGCACCAATATAAACTTTACCTTCATCTACAAGCAAATATACCACATAGGTTGTATAAATCAGAGAAGGAAAGATAGGTTCCATCAGAAGAAAAAGGGGGATGGCGGGTTGGTAACCTGGACTGCCAACAGTGAATACACTCAAATGTCTACATTTATGCTAAGTGTACACAACTGTACTATGTTCTTCGTGTTTCACTGCTGCAGTCATTACATTTGGGTAGAGTCCCAAAGCTAAGGTTGGGAGGCTAGAGCTAAACAGCATTAGGAGCGGCCATGAGGCCCTGCAGAACTACAGTGGCAAAGCCTGCCCTGGATTTAGAGTAGAATGGCTCAAAATGAGGCAGGGTTTTTCCAAGACATAGTTGAGGTCCCATGCAGGCACTGGTGATCTCCTTGGAGGTCTTAAATTTTTGGCTCCTCTGAGATACTGCTTTAATAAGGGATGAGAAAAGATTGGTGGCTCTACACTGTAATGAACTGAAATGGCAGAGGCATGAAAAAGATAGGCCTTTGTACAGCATCTCAGTTAAGTATTGCAAAATCTGAGGAATATTTGGTACAGCTGTATCAGTTCATTGTGCCTGGTTCCAAGCACAGAATCTCTTCCATTTTCCAGCATAAGATTTTCTGGTACTAGGCCTTCTGGCTTCCAGAATGACATCCATCACAGCTTTACTCAGAGGTGTGTTTTGTATGACTACATTATTCGCCATGCTGTCAGGTTTAAAGTTCTGAGTTGGCTGTGTAGGATCTGACTGTTTTGCTGGGACAGTAGCGGAGGTATTTGAGGTAAGGTCCAAGCTGGGCATTGAGACAAGCTCCTTAGTATTTGGATACCAGTACTGGCAGGGCCAGTCTGGGGCAATCAGTATCATCCTTGGCTTCTCCTGTCTGACCTTTAGGAGTACCTTGGGGAGGAGAGGCAGAGGGGGAAATGCATATACTGACAAGTTTTTCCAGCTGAATGATAGGGCGTCCACTTTCCATGCTTGTCTATGATAATTCCTTGTGCAGAATCTTTTTAGTTGGTAGTTGTGAGGGGAGGCAAATAGATCTATGTCTGGGCATCCCCATTTTCTTGTTATCATGCTGAAGACTTGTGGGTCCAGGTGCCACTCGTGGGGATCCATGAGGTTTCTGCTTAGTTCGTCTGCCAGAGTATTTTTCCTTCCTGGCAGGAATTGTGCCTGCATATGTACTTGGTAAGTCAATGCTGTGTCCCACAAAGTCATGGCTAGTCTGCAAAGGGGGTAAGAATGTGTGCCCCCCTGCTTGTTTATATACCACATGACCGTGGTATTGTCTGTCTTTATCAGTAGTTGTCCTGGATGAAGTAGGTCCTTGAAGGCTGTCAGGGCATTTTGAACTGCTAGCATCTCTTTTTGATTGATATGTAGATGCATTTGGTTTGAGGTCCACGTGCCCTGAATGCATCTTCCTGCCATGTGGGCCCCCCAGGCATAATCTGATGCATCCGTTAGTGTCTGCCTGGCTGGGGGTAATGTGAATGGCTGTCCCTTGTTTTGGTGACAAGCCTTTGCCCACCATCGAAACTCCTGTTGCAGGCAGGGAATGAGAGTAATCATAGTTTCCAGGCTGTGGCAATGTTGAGTCCAAACACTTTTTAGGTACCATTGAAGTTTCCTCTTATGCAGTCTTGCATATGGAATTAGTAGGATGCAGGATGCCATGAAGCCCAAAGCCTGCAGAATTTTTCTTGCAGATAACTGGGCCTTTGTTTCCAACATTTTGAAATCGGTAGTCAGTTGCCTTTGTTTGTCTAGTGTGAGATAAGCCATCTGGGCAGTTGGATTTAAGCTTGCACCCAGGAATATTATCTCTTGAGAGGGTACTAGTTTTGATTTCTTTTCGTTGATTGTGTACCCTAGGAATGTTAGAAGTATTTTCACAAACGCCAGATGCTGTAGAAGAATGTCCTTGTTCTCTGCTTGAATTAGACAGTCGTCCAAGTAAGGATATATTTGTATTCTTCTTTGTCTGCAGAATGCAATTACTGGTGCCAGGCACTTTGTAAAGACCCTGGGCGCAGTAGATAAGCCAAAGGGCAGTGCAAAGAATTGGTAATGCATTGAGCCAGCCTTGAATCTGAGGTATCTTCTGCATATTTGTCTGATTGGGACATGTAGGTATGCCTCTTTTAGGTCTAAAGTTATAAGCCAAGTGTTCTTGCCCAGCATGGGCAGAAGCTGCTGCAAAGTCAACATCTTGAATTTTGGTATATCCAGGAATGTGTTTAAAATAGATAGGTCCAGTACTGGCCTCCAGGCCTTGTCCTTTCTGGGTACCAAGAACAGTCTTGAGTAAAATCCTTGTCCCTGCTCTTGCTCTGGTACTTGTTGAATGGCCCCCATGTCCATGAGGGATGAGACTTGTTTTTGTGCCTCTGCCCATTGATTTTTTGGCAGATCTGGCCAGCCGTTTGCCTTTGGCAGGGTATGGAAATGGAACTTGTACCCTTGTGACACGATATTTAGGACCCATTTGTCCTGGGTTATAATGTGCCAATTTTTTGAAAAAAGTGCTAATTTTCCCCCTAAGGGTGCTGCCAGGAGATAAGTGCTTGGTGCAGGCAGGGGGAAGTCATTGGGACTGTTTCCTGTATGGTTGTGATTTGTCTTCTCCAACTTTGGAGGTAGAAGCCCCCCATTGCTTTGAGCGGTATGAACCTTGCGCCTGGGATATGCCTCTAGGGCGTCTGGATCTGCCCCTTTGAGGTCTGTCTGACACAGGAAAGGACCGATTCTTTGTTGGCCAGTGTCTACTAAACCTAAGTGGCTGTACTTGTAAAAAAAATCTTTGACCGTTTGCATAGATTTAGCTTTGTCCTCCATTTTCTTTAACACCTCTTCTGCCTTAACACCAAACAAAGTATCATGCTGCAAAGGTGCATCTAATAATTTAACTTTAACATGATCAGGCGGATTTTGTTCTTTTAACCAAGCATGCCTCCTAATTACAGAACCTGTAACTGCGGCCCTGCAGGAGGCCTCTAAAGAATCAAACCCACATTGCAAAGTATGCTTTCCAACTTGTTCAGCTGCATGCAATAAATCCTGCATTTCCTTGTTTTCTGCACATTCAGAGTTTAACAACATTTTCTGTTTGAGCAATGCCATGATATGTTGCTGATATTTGAGCATATGAAACTGACAGTTTCCGGCCCTTATAGCCAAGGTAGCAGATGTGTAACCCTTTTTTCCCCATCTATCCAGTACCCTAGAATCTCTGTCAGAGGGGGTAGGGTTTTTTGCAGCAGAAGCCTTAACTCCTTTGGGACCCTGAGAAATAGTTTCTGGGTCTGCAGCAGGGTTTTAAAAAAGGAATTTATGAGAGTCAGGCACCCTGCAATATCTGTCAGGCTTAACAGGAGCTGGAGGTAAGGAGTCAGGGGTAAGACTAGACTCCAAAAACACATCATCTACAATGTCTAACAAAGGTGTGATGGCTAGTGGCTTGTGTTGAGGTAGCAAAAGGAAATCCCTGAGCCTCTTTTTAGATTCTGAAAAATCTTGGCTCTCCCAGTGGAAATGCTCCCTCATGGTATGTAAGGCTTCCCCAAAAGAATAGTCCTCTGGAGGAGAAGCTGAAGGTATAGATTCTTCAGCATCAGCATCCTCATAGGGGGGACAAGAATATTTCTGATCAGAAGAGGAATCAGAAGAAATGGAAACCTGATCTGAAGATTCATAGTCAGTCTCTTGCCTAGACCTCCTATCAAGAGGGGGATGGGAACCCCTGATCAAGGTAATCAAGTCTTCGGCCATTTTGAGCATCTGTTTTTTGGGCATAGAGGCCTGACCATGTGGCTCTTGAGTTTGTTTCTTTGCTTTGGAAGGTGCTTTAGTCTTAGCCTGTGAAGCTGAAGTCGGTTTGATGTAAAGATGTTTAGGTCTGAATACACCCTCAGAAGCCGGTGCCTGCTCAGCGGCTTCGGACCCATCTGAAGGGACAATATTCGAGGCTCCAATACCTTGAGTTTCTAGCGGCATGGCCGACTCCACGTGAGTGTCGGTAGCTGCCTGCGACTCTAAAGTAGCGGGTGTCAGGGGCTGCGAAAGCTCCTCACTGAGAACTGGCGACTGGCTTAGGAGAAGCTTCGTCATCGGTTTTGGGCCTCGGTTGTCTATCTCTCTCCTTTTCTTTGCATTTCTTGTGAACTCCTGTAGTCTCTCCTTTTCTTTGCGTTTCTTGTGAACTTCTGTAGTCGGATGGCTATCCAATGACATTTCTGGATAATTAAATCGGCGTCCAAAAGCAAAATCATACCGACGCTTAATAGTGCGTTGGTTAAATCTAGCACAAAACCGACAACCAGAAACGTTGTGATCAAGGCCTAGGCAAGGATACAGTAAGAATGAAAATCCTTATGAGGTATTTGCTTCCCACAAGAAATACAATTATTAACTTTTTCTGACATCGGTCTGGAGCAAGAAAAAAGTTTCCCCAATGGGGTACTTAGCTTTATTGAAGACTTTGGATCTGAAACTCGAACATGAAAATCTCAGGAGTCGGCCGACCGGCACTTGTGAACTGCTTCGGGCACCGCGTGACAAGAAAGACTAAAGAAAATGGTGTCGGCCGCATCTTTTATACGCCTGATGACCTGATGTCAGGGAAGGGGCGACAGCAGCCGACGCAGGACCCAAGACTTTGGAATTCAGGACGGTTGAGGGCAACCTGCCAGCAGGATTACCCAAATGTAATGACTGCAACAGTGAAACACGAAGAACATCAGGAAACTGTGAAAACTCTGATGCAGTCAATGTTGAGGAGTGATAGGCCAGTGAACTCCCACATGACAGAGAAACAGATAGCACAGGATGAAATTGAAGAGGAGGTGCCACAGGAAGATGCTACAGAACTTTGTACAAGAATGCCCGCAGGAAATGGAAAACAAGGGATGTGCCCTCAGTTTGGAAGAAAATAAGCTAAGAGAAGAGTTGCTTGATTTAATAAATATAGATACATACATTAAGATCAATGAAAGAAATAGACTGCAGAAGGTCAATAAACCCCCAAAAGTCAGAAGTCTGATAAAACAAATGAACATAGTAATTAGGGCTGTCTATTGAGATGCATGTGATATAACAGAAGTAAACAGGATATATTACTGTGCAGCTCAACTAATAACTGATAACGTTCTACCACAAGAACACAGGGTAGTGAGGGAAAGGAAGGGGAGAAATCGAACACCATCATGTAAGTATCAAACAGAGAAAAATATAAAGAAATTAAGACAAGAAATGTCACTGTTAGAAGATTATACAAGAGGGAAAAGATTAAAAAAATACTATGAAAGATAGGTGTGATAAAAACAATGCACAATATTAGAAGAGACCAGGATCTATCATGCAGTATCGCAAATAAACAAAAAATTTCAGCACAGGTGGAAAAACTTAGAAGATACTCAAATAAATATAAAGCAAAAGTACAAAATAAGCAATTTATTGATGGCCCAAAAAAGTTTTATAGAGAATTGGGAAACAAGGTAAAAGGAATTAAAAGACTGTCAAAAAAAGAAGAAATAGATGCATTTTTGGAGAAGTATCTATGAAGAACATGTGGAACATAAACATGCTAAATGGATAAAAGTAGTAAAAGAAAGAATAAGAAGTTTAAAGGTACAGGATATGAAATGGGATGAAGTAACAGCCAGAGAGACTGAAGCAAAGTTAAGAAAAGCCTCTAATTGGAAAACCCCAAGCCCAGATGCAGTACCTAACTTTTGGTTGAAAGTACTAACATCTTTGCACAAAGATTTAGCCATGAGTAAGAACTATTTATATGCCCACCCTGAACAGACACCAACCTGGCTAACAACAGGTAAAACAATGCTCCTACTTAAAGAGTGAACCTGCAAGCTACCCCAGAAATTATAGACCAATAACTTGCCTCCAGACGACGTATAAACTATACACGGGAATTGATCCTGACAGAATTTATAGTCATTTAGAAGAAAACTCAATCATGGCAGAACAAAAGGGCAATAAAAGAAAGACATATGGAACAAAGAATCATTTGTTGTTAAATAAAGTCATAGTGGAGAACTGCAAAAAGGAGAAGAATCTAAGTATGGCATGGATGGACTACAAAAAATCATTTGATAGTATCCCACATTCATGGATAAAAAGAGTGCTTAAAAATGTGTAAGATAGACCCAACACTGATCAACTACATTACAGTGACCATGAAACAGTGGCAGACCACTTCGCAATTAAGCCATGATAAAGGACAAATTATTATCCCAGGGATAAAACTTCAAAGGGGGATATTCCAGGGTGACTTTCTGTCACGTTTGCTATTCTGCTTTGCCCTTAACCCATTAAGCTGTCTACTTAACAGCTTAGGCCATGGTTATAATTTGGCTCCTAGAAAACAACAAAGTCTAAAGACTTCTCATTTTATCTTTGTCAATTTAAAACTGTATAGCTCATCAGATCAGGAACTGAAAGCACAGCTGCAGGTTGTCAAAACTTTTTCATATGATATTAGAATGTCATTTGGCCTTGATAAATGTGCAAAAGCAACCTTTAAAGCAGGAAAACTTCAGCACCAGGAAAACATCAATTTGGGACAAGAACGTGATATAAAAGAACTTGAAAAAGGGGGAGTGTATAAATATTTGGGAACTGATGAAAGAACAACAATAAAACATTTACAAATGCGAGTAAAATAGCAGCAAAGTAGTCTGGTAGCCGTCCAAAGGTCGTAATTCCAAAACTGAAACGAAATGGATATAAAACTGAACACGACCACTACGGAACAGCAAAAAGCCAGTCTTTATTTAAAATAATGAGCGCTTCCTCATGCAAACCTAGCACGCTTCATCAGATCTTACTACAACTACCAAATCTCCACATCTAAATACTGAAGCTCAAAAACATATTAATTGAATAATTGCAACAATTAATCAAAAAAGGAAATAAAACCGTAAAGTAGTAAGCTCATGTAATACAGTGACAAAATAAAACAAAAACAAAAGCTAAACACTCATTAACTAAACATACGAGCTTTCAAATTTGAAACATAACAACAATGAATATAAAAATAAAAATAAGATAACTATGTTTCATATATACATATCCGAAACATCAATAATAAATATACAACATTCCACCTACCATAATAAGTATATATTAAGAATAGTTAAAAATGTGTTAACTAACCAAACTGAAATTCAATATCTAATATTTATGAGCCTCCAATATTGGCTTAAAATTAATATGTTGGTTCAATCCCGGTTCAACATGGGCCCTTAATTTGAAAATCCATGAAAATTCAACATATTCCAAATAATTCATGTTATTGCCCCCTCTGACATTTCTATTCACCAGCTGTAGTACCCTGAACCTAAAACTATGATCAGCATGCTCAACCACATGTTTAGCCAATGCATTTCGTGAGTCCTGTCTATTTATATCATATATATGATTATAAATTCTGTCCTTCAGTTTTCTAGATGTAATCCCCACATAAAATGCAGTACAGTGTGTACATGTTGCTAAATATATCAGGTTCTCATTACTACAACTGGCATAAAACCTGGGTGTAAACATATATTCAATGGCTGGATGTTTAAAATTCTGTTCTTTCACTATAAATTTACACATCTTACAGTTATTACAACTATAAGAACCTAACTTATTTATCCGGGAAATACCCTGTTGTGCATATGAATGTTCCTTACACAAAATCCTTTTAAGACTCTTACTGTTCCTGTAAGTAAATTTGGGAGTAGGTCCTACTATACTTAAGACTTTAGGATCAATTGTCAATAGCTGCCAATTTTTCTTTATGATGTTAGCTATTCTATTATTATCATTATTATATCTTGTTGAAAAGGTAACCTGAGCCTGACGTAGTGAACATCTCCTGTAGTTAAAGTTCATACCACCATTACTGGATGTCAACCCATCTAAAACCATATTATGAATTTTATCCACCATGGTGCTGTTATAACTTCTGTCTATGAGTAAAGTTTGCATAGTATTTAATTCAGTTTGCATGTTTAGAGAATCCTTACAAATTCTAGTAATTCTAATACATTGTCCCTTGACAATATTGGGAAAGACAAACCTAGGGTGCATGCTGGTATAATGCAATAATGCATTTTTCCAGCATGGTTTCCTGAATAGAGAGGTGGATATATTGCCACTGTAATCCTTAACTATACTAATATCTAAGAAATCAACCTGACTATATGAAAAATCCAGGGTAAATCTTAGAAAACTCGTAGTTGTTTCTAGATAACAAATAAAGGCTCTAAGCTCATCCACACTACCCTTCTAGAAAAATAGCACATCATCCACAAATCTCCTATAAAAAATCATCTGTGCATAAGATGTATTACCAAAAAGAAATTTCCTTTCCCAGTAATTAACCACTAGATTTGAATAAGAATTTGCACAAGGGGTGCCCAAATGAGAGTAAAACTTAGTAAGGAATACTTTAGAAGACTTAAATTAATCCTGAAAACAGCGTGGACATCTAGGAACAAAATGCAAGCTATAAACAAATTTATAACAATGAAAGAAAAGCACAACCGCTGCCAAACCAGGTAAACGTTCCTGCCCAAAAACACAAAATGTAAATAACCCAAAAAACGAATGGGTCTGGAACGAAGCAAGTGTAAAACAGTATAGTTCACAAAATGTAGAAACGAATAAAATCAGCAAAGTTTATTGTCCTACAGATAAGCGATTTCGCTGTAAAAGCTTCTTCAGATCTTTAACAAATTATCAAACATTATTTCAAATATATACAAGCCCTTAAATCAGTTGGCCTATCAAATGGATTAAATGCTAATCAGCATCTTAAAGGGAAAAAAGATTTGATAAAGCATAATATACCAAAAAAATATATATATGCATAAAACGTATATATAAAATTCTACTACAAACACCTAATCAAACAATAAACACAGAGAAAATTTTTTAAAAAGCAAAAATAGAAATCAACAAAAAGTTATATATATATATATATATATATATATATATATATATATATATATATATACATATATATGTATGAGTTCCCAAGGAATGTAACCAAGAAACACATATGTATATGTATATATATATATCTCATCTAACATTTCTACGTTTCCTCAACCTAGGTTTAATTGATGCTCTTTCATTGAGTCCTGATCCACTATCTGCTCTCAATAAAACTATCCAATCACTCTCCTTACTCTCCGTGTGAGTCCTGATGTCACCTCCCCTCATGGTTGGAATTATAACCTCAAGAACCCTAAATAAAAACTTATGCATATTCCCAAACGAATTAACATGCTTCGCCAAAGCATTATGGGGTGAGCCCTTTTTAATATGGTAAATATGCTCTCTCACCCTGTCCCTAAGGGGGCGATTGGTCTTACCCACATAAAAGGATGAACAGAACTGACAGACAGCTAAATATACTACATGACAACTCATACAATTAGCATCAACATTCGTGTTGAAAACTACCTGTAAATCTGGATGCAGAAAACTCATGCTGACATCTATGAAGGAACCAAAATTACAGTGACCACATGGTTTAGTATGGCCAACTGTCCTAAAGTTCTTTTCAAACTTTGGATAACATAACATCCTTTTCAGGTTGTTCTTGTTCATAAACAAAAAGCGGGGTTTGTCACCCACTATATCCTTCAGATCACCATCTACCTGTAAGATGCTCCAATACTTTGTGATGATCTCCCTAACTTCAGAATGATCTGATGAGAAGGAGGTCGAGAACTTAACACAAGACTGAACTCTACCGTTGTCAATAACATCATTCGAGCTAACTGGTCCAAAATATGGTGTTGCTACTGTGGGACGTAGCTCATGAGTGTCTTCTAGATAGGAATTAACCTCATTAACATTATACCCTCTCTGCAATAATCTTTCTCACAAATCATCTAATTCAGTTATAAAACCACTATCCGTGGGGTTTAGCCTAGAGGCTCTAATAGCCTGGCCCTTCATGATGTTCTTAAAAACAAAAGGTGGATGCATACTCGACCTCATAAGCAATGAATTACAATAGCATGCTTTACGATAAACCCCTGTATTTATGAGGCCATCTGATAGCATCTCAATATATAAGTCTAAGAACTCAATCCTATGTGCTGAATAATGCATGGTAAATTTAAGACAACTGGTCAAATTGCTCATGATCGAGAACATGGACTGAAGTTGTACTGTCGTCCCATTCCAAAGAACAAAAATATCATTGACAAAACGTTGGTAAAAAACAACATGTTCTATGAATAATGCCTCACAAAATAATACATGTTCTTCCCAATAGGCCAAGAACATGTTGGCGTAGCTGTTGGCACAAGGTGTGCCCATTGCTACACCATCTAGCTGCCTGTAAATGGTTTCATTAAACATGAACAAATTGTTCTCCAAGACCAGCTCTAGAAAATGTACTATCAAATCAATCATGACAGTTGTGTAGTCACTGTGTTCCTTCAAATATTCTAACACATATGTGAGTCCCAACCTATTGGGAATAACTGTAAATAAAGATTGCACATCGAAAGTGACAAATAAATAATCATCCAAGACATCATATTGCTTAACGCATTCATACAATTCTATAAGAAACTGTTTAGAGTCCCTCAAAACAAATTTATTGCTATTCAAGACATGTCTGAGATGCTTCTCTATATAAACAGATAGATGCTCAGTCACCCATCCACGGCCCGACACTATCGGTCTCATGGGTGGGTCATGAGGATCCTTATGTATTTTAGGTAGGCCATGTATAATAGGAGTGACAGGTATCTTGATGGTGAGGTATTCATAGAGTTCCCTATCTATTAACTCAATCTTGAAAATATCTAATAAAGTGTCACTGACATACCTAATAATGTCTTGTAAGATGTCCACAGTGATAACCTCATAGAACCTGTCACTTAACATAACTTCCATGGAAGTGCAATAATGCAGCATATCCATAACTACAACATGGCCACCCTTATCAGGTGGCCTAATTATGATGTTAGAGTCTTCCTGTAATTTCTTAAGGCTCTGTCTTCTCCTTATATGTAAGATTATCTCCCTTCCCTGACCTTCTGTCCACATTTTTGTTATGATAGTATTTATAAAATTTATCCTCTGTTAATTTTGAAAATGCCTCTACAAGTGGATGATGAACAGGCACAAAATCACTCAAATTTTTAAATTTAAACTCTTTTGTCCTATTTGACTCATTACTTGACTCTCTATGCAATAATTTCAGCATGACATTTCTACAAAATAATTTTAAATCAATAATAGTGTCGGTCAGCCTGCTCCGACTCCTGGGAATAAAGTTCAACCCTTTACTCGACAACTTCTCATCATCATGAGATAAATCAATACTAGATAGGTTGTGGACTATACTGTTTTACACTTGCTTCGTTCCAGACCCATTCGTTTTTGGGTTATAAACAAATTTGCTCTTCCTGTCCTAACTTACAGTTTTAGAGCGAGTGATTGGCCCCAAAACGTGTTAGACTAGATATTAAAAGAAGAAGGATGCTTCATGCTCATCAAATGATCTATAAAAATCAGTACATACCAAGATTATATATTCTCCATGGGATGGGCCTCCTTGAAACTGATTACATGTATAGGTCTGCAATCATGGGACTCCACACTTATCTGCTGACCTCACAAGACCCAAACGTAGTAAAAGTTTTGAAACATGAGGAGAATAAATCTAAGATGACTTCTCTGCTTAACCTAGCAGAAGCATATCTGCATCAAGCAGGAATGGAGATCGAACCAGAAATAGATATAAATCAGGCAGCAACTGAATGTTCCAAAAAACAAAAAGAATATAAGGTGAAGGACAAGATGAAAAGGCAAGAAATGTGGAAAACGCATAAATATAGTTGCAAGTATAGAAAACTTCTGGAAAAACCTCATGTTGATTAGGAATGAACGCAGGAATGGTTAAGGAGAGGTGAATTCAAACCAAGAAACGAAAGGTTAATATTGGCGGCCCAAGATAGTGGGCTACGTACATGCTGGTTTACAAAGTCCTTGAACATGTGGGAGAAACAGACAAATGTAGGTTTTATAAAACTGAATTGGAAACAGTCGCACACCTCGTTGCTGGTTGTGACATACTAATGGCAGAAGGACTGTATACTTAAAGGCATAGCATTGCAAGAGTGTTGCACTGGGGATTGTGCAAACATTATGGTAGTGAAGTGGCTGAAAAACACTGGAAGCATGTATCATAGAAAACAATGAAGTCTACATCACATGGGATCATCCATTACCAACAGTTCAAAAGAGAAACTCTAGAAAACCGGATATAGTGGTCCAAGAAAAGAAGACAAAAATAGCACTGATATCGCCACACCCAGTGACTACAGTGTCTTGCGTACAGAGAGACACAAAGCTATAAAATATCAAGATTTGGAAGCAGAAATGAGAGCAATGTGGAAGAATGATACCTAGATAGTTTCAATAGTAGTTGGAACAACAGGTCTTATAAAAGAGTTTACAATAATATTTAAATATGTTACCAATACATGCAACTCCTTACAAACTGCAGAAGGAGTCACTACTGGGCACTCTGACTTAGGAATGCGGTGGGTGCTTTGAAGAGCACATTTGGGTGGCATCAAAAAGTGAAACAATACTAATTTCATGAACTTTAATCATACTCTGACTTAGGAATGGGGTCCATTCCAGTCATGGTATTAGAAACCCAAAAGATTTGGAGAAATAAAAAAAGCAAGAGACAACTGTACAGCTAAGGTCCATTGGAGAATGCTCATAAAGCAGCGAGCTTAGGGAAGCAGTACTATGGCAGGTGACACTGACCCCAGTGCTCGAAGCACTAACCTTGCTGTAGAAGAAGGGAGAGAGAGAATATCCTGTACTTGATGTCTTATAGAAGCAATGCAGTGGAAAGGTCATCTGAGTCGCAGTATTCGAAAGCATTCCAGTGAATTTCAGGCTCTGAACTGGAGCAAGCTGTGATTTGGCAAGATTGATTGAAATGCCCAAGGTGTTGCAAAACTGGTGCAAATAGCCTCTGGCTTGCAGAACTTGATGTCTGGAGGGGGTGGTGAGAAGCTAATCATCTAGACATAGAAACATATATATATATATATATATATATATATATATATATATATATATATATATATATATATTTGGAAACACTTGGAATCCTTTGAGCCTCAAGTGAGCTGCCAGTACTGCTATACATTTGCTAAATACCCTGGGGGCTCCGGTGAATCCAAAGGGCAGAGCTCTGACTGGTAAGGATTGGCTCCGAGTCGAAAGAGAAGATACCTCCTGGACCGCCTGTCTATTTTCATATGACATAAATAACGCCACTGAGGATCCAATCACTGGTTAAAAAAAGAAAAAAAAAACTTTATTAAAATAATAAATAAAATGATTGAGCTCTTTCAGCTCAACAGAGACTTCATCAGATTATCAATTATTATTTTAATAAAATTTATTTTTTTAACCCTTGATTGGATTCTCAGTGGCATTATTTATATTTGGATTCTTAGCTTGGTTAACATAATGCTGCAACTTTCTACTTTTTCCTATTTTTATATGATAGCACGCATCCTGAAGGTCTTTGGAGCACATCCAGTCATCCATGTGCAGAAGGGACAATATGCACTGAACAATGACCATTCAGAACTTTGCCTTCTTCACAAACTGGTTCAAACTGCTTAGATCCCAAATTGTTCTGAGGTCCCCTTGTCTTCTTTGGCACTAAAAAGAAGTATTCGTAAGATCCAAATCCTATCTGGCTGGGTGGGACTGCCTGGAAGACAATTTTTTCTAACAGTTTTTGTACTTCTTGTGCTGCTTCCTTCCTCTGACTGGGTGGAACGTCGGGAAGTTTCTTCCTGCAACATGGAGGAAGAAAGGTAAAGGGTATGTAGTAACCTCTGGATATTATAATTAGCACCCATAAATCTTTTGCGATATTTGTCCAGGCATCTAGGTGCAAAGAGAAATGTTCCTGACTGCCTCCAAAGTTGAACAGTCGGGCAGTGCTTTAGGGCCTGTCTGAAAAATAATCCTTAAAGGCCTGGTTCTGAGGGCCACCTCTGCCTCTAGGGTGACGTCTGACGTTAACATTTCCTCCTCTGCCTCTAGAGGAATTGTCCCCCTGTGAATCCTGGGAAAAGCCCTGAGATTTATGGAACCACATCTTCTTACCACCTCTTTGGTTTCTACAGAAGGTCCCTTGAGGGGTAGGAAACTTGACTCCTACGGCAGACAGGATTTTCCAACCTTTTCACTGCGGGTAAGTGCATCGTTAACTGATAGCCCAAACAAGGAAGTGCCATCAAAAGGATCATTAATAAAAGAGGTCTTAAAGGGCTCCACAAAGTTGCACAGCTGCATCCAGTTGTGTCTCTTTATGGCAATACCTGACCCGGCAGCTCATGAGGTACCTTCAGCTATATGAGAGATTAACCTCGTCAATGCATTTGAAATAGAAAAAAGAGTGGTCAGCTGAGAGGCAGCCCTTTTGAAATCCTCAGCAGACATGGACTACAGTAGACAGTTTGATAGTTCTTTAGTTAAATCTCTATGCAGAACAGTAAAATGTGCCAAATAATTAAGTAACCTCGGAGTGAAGGTAGCTAAGGCATACACTCGCTTTCCAAATCTGTCCGCTGCTCTGGGCTCCCTGTTAGGCAGATGGATAGAAGAGCTCTGCCCTGATAGCTCTATCTTAGCAGCTGCCACCCCCACCATGGCATCAACTTTGACTCCTTTGCTCCAGTGAAGGCAGCCTGAGGGAGGACCTAAACATTTATCCAAGTGTTTGGGTATGGGTTCAACAGTGTCTGTCTCCTTTCACGCCCAGTGGGAAACCAGATCAGTAAGTTCATCCACAGGGGGGATTGGTCACCCCAAGAAGCACATAGTTCAGCACCAAAAAGCCTCCAGGAACACAGATTCCTCATAAGCAGGAGTTTGGGATAGCCACTTTTCTGTTAAAGATTTCTAGAATATCTCCAAAGGCAATGTCATCAGGTGGTGAACTACATATTTATATAGTAGAAAGTGAAATATGGAGAATAGAGGCCTATGAACTGATTAATATCAATTTGATTACTCACAGCACTATTCTCTATTTACCAATATAATGGTATATTTTGCTTTCCTAAGATCATTTTAAAATGCTCTGGATGGCGCAGTGGTGAGGCAGTAGCGTTGTCGCCTCACTGCAAGAGGATCTCCGGTTCGATTCTTGACTGGGGTGCCTTCTGTGCGGCATCTGCATGTCCTCCCTGCAATCATGTGGGTTTCCTCTGGGTGCTCCGGTTTAGTCCCACATTACAAAGACATGCATCTGGAGTGTTTCTCCCTGGGCCTCTGCTAAAAATTGTCTTTGTTCCAAGTCAGACTTTCCCGGTTAACAAATGTAAAATAAAATAAATAAATAAAAATAAATTACTTACCCTTGCTCATAAAGTGCAAAGCAAATAGTTCAGTTTCATTCAATAAAACATGTAATTTCTACACTTCACCACAGATGTATCTATAGGCCTTATTAATTCTACAGAGAACAGCATACCCCCCAAAAAAAGTTAATTTTACCATATAAAAGTAACTGTCAACCTAAACCACACTGCTGTATATTACTTCCAGTTAACAGTGTGCCAAAGGACATCTGCAGACATGTACAATGAAGTGAACCAATACATTTGCTTATATAGGGTATCATTATAGTGCTTCCACAAAACAGCAAAATTAACATAACCTTTAGATGTTACATGGATCTGTAAGCCATATTAAATTCTGCCCTGCACAGTACAGTTCTCCCTCTGTATTAACTCTAATAGTGCTTGTTAATCAAAACCATGTTGTTTTATGTTAAACACTACACAAAATTTACTTGCATACACTAAATACACAAAAACTTCCGATTGCTTATATCTATCTATAAAGTTCCAGTACTGGTCATCACAGTCCATTGTTTGACAATCAAATCAGGTTACATCTGTATTAAACAGTTAACTGAAACACTCCTGTTCATTACACTTGACTATAATACCATATTACTATATCTGCCCCCCCCCCCATTATGCAGTGTACCAAATATATGCAAACACAAAAAATGTGAAGTTGTCCTTTTGCTTTTATCTTGCTACAATTTGTTGCTGGCAAGTGCCATACAGCAATAACTTTCAAGATGTAAAAAAAAGCATGTTGTAATATACTTCCCCATTAAACACTGTCGCTAAATACCACTCGACAATCTATAAAGGTCATGTTTATTTCTCATTACGGAGTACATCCAATGGACAATATTGCTTATGTTTCGCTATGCAAATTCTCGGTACTGAACAACACAGTCTAGGGCTGGTCTGTCAGAATCATTTTGTTGAATGTGGCTTCCCCATTAAACATGTGGCTATAACTCCTCATCAATGGGGCTCATGGAACAACACTTCCTTAGTACACAATAATTAACAGACGTTCAGATGCTAAGCATTAGCTGTAAACTAGATTAATTCTAGAATGGGTTGCACAGCTCCTCCTCTATATTCATTCTACCATGCACATAAAATCACTTGTCAGTCAAACGTGTGGTGCTTCCCCATTAAAAAATGTGTTAAATGCTATATGCAGATATGTAAAGTACGTGATAACATTCTTCTTTTTACACAAGGCACCAAAAGATAAAATGTGTTGACATGCCATCATTCCAGTCAATATCAGTGCAACACTACAAGTGTCATGCAAGACAAAAATTTAAAATTGACAAATGCTTGTCATTGATGTCTTTTTAATACAACTTAAGGCTAAGTTACCCATAGACAATCTACAATCCATATATAGAACATTTAGAAAAATAGTACTGGTCAGTGCAAAAGCTAGTTTATTTTCCTGGCAAACAGCTGTAAAGGTCTTAACCGACAACAGTTAGCTGTAACTCTGACAGGATACTACAGCTGTGTAAGTAAATTTACAACATGAGATGTTCAAACAGATCACTGTTGCAGTAGCACAATGTTATAAAAGATGTAGCCTGCCAAGGATCAGACATCAAGCCATTATACAAAAGCTTTTGGCTGCCTTCGATGTACACCACACATCCAAGAAAATAAGGGTGTGCTGAAAAGAAAAAAGAAAAAAAAAAAAACTAATATAGAGGCCCACCAAATCAAAGCTTTACTGCCTCTCATCAAAATGAGGCTGTAATATGTTATCCCAAAGACCAAGGTCCAAATGTGGGTATGTGTTAGGAGAAAGAGGACCGGGACAAGGGAAAATCCCATCCTGGCCAACAGACAGACAGGAGATGAATGGGATCATCTGGGGAGGAATAAAAGTATAAATGAGAAAGAGGATGGTGGAAGGATTGTAGTACTGCAAAAATGATCTATTCAAACATCTAGTCTTATGGTAAGTTTACTTATACAACAGTACTACGTCCATCATAAGATCACTGTTGCAGTAGCATAAAGTTATATGGGACGATTGTCAAAGTCTAAACAACTAGGAAGGATAAAGAAGGGTCAGAGACCAGGAACACCTGGAGAACAGATCTAGCAAATTCTGCTCTGGCCCAGGACAGTGAGTCAATCTTGCACTGTATAGTGCACAGAAGACCAAGTTGCTGCCTCCAGAAGAGTTTGAATCCACCCCTTTCCAAACCAAAATGCCAAAGAAATAGTCAGAGCTCTGATAGAGTAAGCTTTGACCTTCTGAATGAGGGACATTCCAAGATAAGAATAACAAAAATGGATTGAAAGTGATAGACATTTAGAAATTGTCTGTTTTGAGTGTGGCTGTCCTTTTACTTTCCATTTAATGACATGAAGAGCTGAACATAAGCTCTAAAGTTCTTTGTCCTGTCACTGTGATATCCGAGTTGGCTGTGGATATTCAGAATATGTAAAATTCTCTCACCTGCACTTTTGTTTGGTTGAAGGAGGCAACAGAATGATTTAAAGTAAATCTGAGATTACCCAGGCATGATGAAGGGGTTACTTTTAAGGTTGCCCTGTTCCTATGAAATAGAAGGAAAAAGTTGAATCATCGGACGTTGCAAACAAGCTACAAATGCAGCCGAAGTCAGAGCAGCTAATAAAACAGCTTTCCATCTCAAGAAATTCAAGTCACCCCACTCAGAAATTCAAGTCACCCCACTCGGCCTTCCTGAGAACACTGGAAAATATGAAGGTCTCTCCAAACACCATTATATTGGGCGACTTCAACTACCCAAACACAGACTGGGAGCATTACTCTAGCTCCAACACCCTAGCCCAAAGGTTCCTAGAATTTATAAACTCAAATGCTATGGAACAACTTACCACCACTCCCACAAGAGGGGAAAACATACTGGACCTGATCATCACCAACATGGGGACTTTATGCTCCAGACCAGAAGTGTATCCCTCACTGGTAAGATCAGACCATAAACTAATCTCACTGGATATTCACATCCCGACCCCACCCCCTGCCCAGAAAACCACAGTGAAAAACTTCTCTAAAGCAAATTTCACACTCCTCAAAACCGAGGTGGAATCCTTCAAAGCCCCCGGGCCTGTGGAAAATACGGCCCAGACCGCAGAATCCTTTATAAATGCATTCTATGAACACCTTCAGGAATGCATGGATCATGCAATCCCAAATAAAACCAAGACCCAATCCACCAAAGGCAGACATCCTGTCTGTGGACCCCAGCCATAAACAAACTATACAATAGAAGGAGGAAGCTACTACATGACAGAGCAAAATCCCAAAAAGGGAAGGCATCTCTGATCAGTATTAGCAAAAAACTACGGGCACTCATAAAATCGTCTAAGGCCAGCTTCAAGAGAAAAATTGCACAGGACACTAAGGATAATCACAAGGCTTTCTTTAGTTATGTTAGTAACCTGGGTGGGAATTCCCAGATATGCTCAGAATTAGTCCAAAATGACAAAAAATACACCGAACCCACAGACTCTCATGCTAGCTGACAGGTTCAGCGCAAACTCCCCCCCCCCCTCCCCACCAAAAGGGCAAATATCTATTCCAGCAGAGTGCTGTCCCCCTGACATCTCAGATGCTCAGGTAAGAGCCGCCCTCTCCAAAGCAAAAAACACAGCATCAATGGGACCAGACGGTGTCCCGGGCTGCGTCCTACATGAACTCCAAGAAGAGCTAAACCCAAACATAAAACTACTGTTCAATCTCAGCCTTACTACAGGATATGTACCCAAAGAGTGGCGTACAGCAACAGTGGTCCCGCTCCACAAAGGTGGTGCCTCAACGGATCCAGGAAACTATCACCCCATAAGCCTGACTAGCTTGGTCTGCAAAGCTATGGAAAGGATCATCATGGACCTCGTAAATAAAGATATTGGGGACCTACAGACACTGGATCCTACCCAGTTCAGCTTTGTTAAGGGCAGATCCGGCCTCTTAAACCTGGTCGATTTCTTTGAAACAGTCACCAAGGCCATTGACGAGGGGAAGGTGGTCCACACAGCCTACCTGGACCTCGCAAAAGGCTTTGATACAATACCCCACTCGGGCATTATAGATAAGCTCACCAGCTTAAATATAAACCCCTATGTCACTAGATGAGTTGCAAACTGGCTCAAGGACAGAACCCACATGGTTAGAATTGCTGGAGCCATGTCAGACTCCAAACCAGTTACAAGTGGCGTCCCACAATGCTCAGTCCTGGGACCTCTCTTGTTCGGTATATATTTCTCGGAGGTACAGGCTAACACGGAAGGACTGCGGCTGACCAAGTTCGCAGATGAATGCAAACTGGATGCCATAATCGACTCTCCAGCCAACACAAGCATCCTCCAAAAGGGCCTCATAGAAACAGACAACTGGTGCCAGAGCTATGGCCTCAAGCTAAATGCCAAAAAGTGTATAGTCATCCCCTTTGGCAAAAACAAAGTGCCCACAAATTACCACATAGGTGGAAATCCATTAAGTACAGAAGAAGTAATTAGGGACCTGGGGACCCAAGTTGACAGCAATCTCTCATTTGACAACCACTTGGCCAAAGTGGTTAGAAAACATTTTATATAGCCCACCTAATCATGAAGGGATTCACATCTAGATCAGGGGAGGTCATCGTGCCTCTTTACTCATCCCTCATCAAGCCCATAATTGAGTACAATGCTCCTTTTGGGATGTACCTTACCAGACACCTGCAGCAACTGGAAAGACCCCAAAAGTACCTCACCAAGAGGATCAAAGGGCTCAAACAGATGCCATATGCTGCCCGGTTAAAGAAACTCCAGCTCTACTCAGTGGCATACCGCCTGCTAAGAGGCGATCTGTGTCTGACGTATAAAGCCATGTCCAACCCGGAATTAATGGACATGCTGCACCTCAGAAAATCCAAATCCCATCGAGCCACGCGCTCGAGAGACTTGAACCTCAGCACTGAAATAAATAGGACATGCTAGAGGGACAGATTCATAACCCAGAGGCTCCCTTCACTCTGGAATAAAATCCCAGTCCAGGTTAGGCAGAGTCCCTCATTGACTCTCTTCAAGAGGAATCTTGATGAGTGGATGGGAGATCGTAGGTTTACCCCGGGTATCACTTCTGTGTCACTGTTAGACAGAGGCACAGTATACTAACCTCAAAAAAGGGCATAGCAAAATTAATTTAAAATGGGTGGCAAAAGCCAAACACACACTGGCTAGGCTTATAAATGCCCTAGGGCAGATAGCCTAGTATGAACCTATGAAGATGGTCCAAAAGGAAAAACAGTATGTTTTTCCAAGACAATGTTAAGATGCCAAGGAGGTGTCACCTGTTTCAATGGTGGACAAATATGCAACACCCCTTTCAAAAAATTATTTACCTGGAAAAGGTAAAAAAGCAAAAAAATGGCCAAACGATAAAATTCTAATAGTGGAGTATGAAAGGTTTGATTTGAGCTATTCACAGAGGGGGAAAAAACAGACTTCAGCAGTGGATGGGTCCTGGTTCTTCTTGTGGCACCAACTTGAAAATCTCATCCATTTGATGAAATAGGATGTTCTAGTAGTAGTTTGTCTAGCCTCCTTCAATACCTGTTGTATGTCTAATGAGAAAAAGTGCCCAAGTAGGACCAAACTTCTATCATCCAAGCAGTTAGATGTAAGAAAGTACAGTTGTGTACACTTACCATAAATGTAGATGTTCGAGTGTATTCACTGTTGCAGTATCACATTTGGTTTATCTGATTGCAGGTAGCCCACAGTTGGCTGATTATCAAAGTCTTGGGTCCTGCATCGGTTGCTGTCTCATCTTCCATGATGTCAGGTAGTCAGGGGTATAAAGCATGCATCCAACGCCATTACATCAGTTTTTCTTGCCCTAGTTGTCAGGTGCCCCCATAATGGGAAGCAATTATATACAAGGTTACACCTCCAACAAAAAAACAAATACACCAAAAAGCTTTAAACATAGTAAACAAGAACAGAGGTACAGTCAATAGAAGTCAGGGGGCTGCAGGGAGGGTAACCAGGACTGCAACAGTGAATACACTCAAACATCTACATTTAAGGTAAGTGTACACAACTGTACTATGTTCTTCGTGTTTCACTGTTGCAGTCATCGCATTTGGGTAGATTTCCAAAGCTATGGATGGAAGGAGGAAATTAGATGGCATTAGGACCAGCTATAAGGCCCTGCAAGACTGCAGTGGCAAAGCCAGCTGTGGATTTAGAAAAAATTGGCAAGTGGTAATGCTTGGTGAAGGTATGTACAGAACTCCAGGTAGCAGCTTCTAGGATGTCCCTGGTAGGGACACCTCTGAGAAAGGCTATAGAAGTAGATGTAGCCCTGGTTGAATGTGGTCTTATCCCCTGTGGGGTAGGTTTTCCATGGTGCTTATAGCAGAAATTAATGCAATGGCCTATCCACTTAGAAATGGTTTGCTTTGAAATGACCTTCCCCTCTGCCCCTGCAGCAAATGCAACCAGCAGCTGTTCAGATTTCCTGAGAGGCTTAGTCCTGTCTAAGTAAAATATAAGTTGTCTGTGCACATCCAAGGAGTGCAGTATTCATTCTCCTTTGTTCTGTGGATTAGAAAAGAAGGTTGGCAAATGAATGGACTGATCAAGGGCCACACTGGATACCAACTTGGGCATCAATGAAAGACTGGTCCTGAGGGACACCCTGCCTGCATGAAAGACAATTAAAGGCTCTACTGCCATGAGGGCCTGTAATTCAGACACCCTTCTTGTTGAAGTGATGGCTAGAAGGAAGGCTGTTTTCCAAGAAAGGAATTTCAACTCTGCATTTGCAGCTGGCTCAAAGGGAGATAGAGTGAGCTTTTCCAATATAAAGTTAAGGTCCCAGGCTGGAGTAGGGGCTCTCCTGGGTGGTCTTAAGTTTTTGGCCCCTCTGAGGAAGTGCATCAGCAGTGGATGAGAGAAGAGGGGTGGCTCTGTATTGTAATGTACTGAAATGGCTGAGGCATGAATTTTGATGGAAGAAAAGGAAAGGCCCTTGTGAAGCATCTCAGTTAAGTATTGAGGAATATGAGGTAAATTGGGCACTGCTGTGCCCATCCACTGAGTTTGGCTCCAGGAACAGAATCTTTTCCATTTTTCAGCATAGGATTATCTAGTACTAGGCCTCCTTGCCTCCAGAATGACATCCATCACTTGCTTACTGAGGGATGGTAACGGAGAGATCAGGTAATTAGACAGGCTGCAAGGTTCAGGGTTTGAAGCTGTGGGTGCAGAATCTGGCCGTCCTGCTGGGACAGCAGGGCAGGGGTCTGAGGCAGGTGCCATGATGCCAGCAGTAACACACTGCGCAAGTGGGGGTACCAGTGTTGGCGTGGCCAGTCTGGTGCAATCAGTATTGTCCTTGGTTTGTCCTGATTGATCTTTAGTAGCACTTTGGAGAGGAGAGGCAGAGGGGGAAAGGCATAAACTGTTAGGGTTTTCCAGGTGAAGGACAGGGCATCCACTTTCCAAGCTTTTTTGTGTTGAGTCCTTGTGCAGAATTTGTCCAATTGGTAGTTCTAAGGGGAGACAAACAGGTCTATCTCTGGGCTCCCCCATTTGTTTCGCAACATGTTGAAAATCTTTGGTTCCAGTTTCCACTCGTGTGGGTCCATGAGATTTCTGCTTAGGTCGTCTGCCAGTGTATTTAGCTTTCCTGGCAGGAATTGAGCCTGTAGATGCACTTGGTAGCTCAAGGCTGGGTTCCACAGAGCCATGGCTAGTCTGCAGAGAGGATATAAGTGGGTTCCCCCCTGCTTATGTACCACATAACAGTGGTGTTGTCCGTCTTTACCAATAATTGTCCTGGAAGAATGTGGTCCTTGAAGGCTGTCAGAGCATTCTGTACAGCTAACATTTCTTTTTGATTGATATGCAGGTGCATTTGACTTGGGTTCCATTTGCCCCTGCCAAGTGAGCCCCCCATGCATAGTCTGATGCGTCTGTTGTTAGGGTTTGGGCGGCAGGGGGTAGAGTGAATGGCTGTCCCTTGTTTTGGTTGCAGGCCTCTTTAGACAAGGTATGATAGAAATCATTGATTCTAGATCCTGAAAATGTTGACACCGTAGGCTTTTTAGACAACATTGTAGTTTCCTCATATGCAGTCTTGCATATGGAATTAGTAGAATGCAAGAAGCCATGAAGCCCAGGGCATGCAGTATTTTCCTTGCAGATAGCTGGGTCTTTGTGGCCAGTAGTTTGAAGTAGGCTATCAAATGAACTTGTTTCTCTGGCGTGAGGTAGGCCATCTGGGAAGTTGTATTCAAGCTTGCTCCCAGGAATGCAATTTGTTGGCAGAGTACAAGATGTGATTTCTTTTCATTTATGGTGCACCACAGAGAAGTTAGCAATTTCTTTACAAATGCCAGATGATTTAAAAGTATGTTCTGGTTTTCTGCCATAATTAGACAATCGTTCAGGTATGAGTATATTTGAATATTTCTTTGCCTGCAAAATGCAATGACCGGAGCTAGGCACTTTGTGAATACCCTGGGTGCAAGTAGATAAGCCAAAGGGCAGTGCAGAGAACTGACAGTGCATGTAGCCTGCTCTGAAGCGTAGGTATCTTCTGCAAGATTCCCTTATTGGGATGTGCAGGTAGGCTTCCTTTAAATCCAGTGTTGCCAACCAGGCATTTCTGCCTAGCATGGGAAGCAGCTGATAAAGAGTTAGCATCTTGAATTTTGGGATTACCAAAAATGTGTTTAAGATAGACAGGTCCAGGATAGGACGCCAGGAATTGTCTTTTCTGGGTACCAAGAAAAGTCTTGAGTAGAAACCTTGCCCCCATTCTTCTTCTGGGAAAAGTTCAATAGCCTTGACGCTTAAAAGAGAGAGAACTTGCTTTTGAGCCTCTACCACTGATTTGGGGGTAGGTCTAGCCAACTGTTTGGGTTTGGTAAGGAGTGGAAGTGGAATCTGTATCCTAGGGAAACTATATTTAGAACCCATTCGTCCTGGGTAATGAGTTCCCAATTTTTTGCATGCAGGGCGATCTTTCCCCTTAAAGGAACAGTCAGCTGAGCAGAGCTTGGAAGTTTTAAAGTTAAGTCATTGAGACAGTTTACCATGGGGGGGGGAGAGAGACTTACTACTCCCTGCTTTGGAAGTGGGAGCCCCCCACTGCTTAGGCCTGTGAGTATCTTGGGACCGAAGCCTGGGTGTTCTGCTGGTTCTAGGTTTGGACTGAGGAGGACTGGAAGAGGCAAGAAAGGACCAGTTCTTAGAGGACCAATGCCTACTAAATCTGGGAGGCTGTACTTGCAGGAAATATATAACAGTTTGCACAAACTTAGCTTTTTCCTCCATATTTTAAGTACTACTTCTGCTTTGTTGCCAAACAGGCGGTCTTGTTTTAAGGGAGCATCCAGTATTTTAACTTTAACATAATCTGGCAAAGATTGTTCCTTAAGCCAAGCATGCCTTCTAAGTACAGACCCAGTGACAGCAGCCCTGCAAAATGCCTCTAATGAATCAAAACCACATTGCAAAGTATGTTTTCCCACTTGTTCAGCAGAATGCATTAAATCCTGTAATTCTTTATTTTCAGCACAGTCAGAAATCAACATCATTTTCTGTTTAAGCAATCCAATAATATGCTGCTGATACTTCAACATATGAAACTGGCAGTTTAAGGCCCTAATGGCTAAAGTTGTAGAAGTGTATACCTTCTTACCCCACCTATCCAGCGCCCAGGAATCTCTATCAGAGGGGGTAGGGTTTTTGGCAGTAGTGGCCTTAATGCCCTTGGGTCCCTGTGAAATGATCTCAGGATCCGCAGTAGGATTTTTAAAGAGGAACTTGTGAGAGTCAGGTACCCTGTAATACGTATCAGGTTTTCTGGGAGCAGGAGGTAAAGTATCAGGGGCCAGGCTAGATTCCAAGAAGGCATCATCTACAATGTCCAGTACCGGAGGGATAGCTAAAGGCCTGTGTTGAGGCAGGAGTAAGAATTCCGTAAGCCTCTTTTTGGAGTCAGAGTAATCCTGGCTTTCCAAGTGGAAATGCTCCCTAAGAGTATGCAAGGTTTCACCAAAAGAGAAATCCTCTGGAGGGGAAGCAGAGGGAATGGAGTCCTCTGCATCAGAATCCTCATAGGTAGAGAAGGGCAAATCCTGCTCATCAGAAAAAACAGAAATTTCAGAATCCTGATCAGAAGGAAAATCAGTCCTAGGTCTCTTAGAGGGAGAAGGGTGGCTTCCTCTGATTAGAGTAATAAGGTCTTCAGCCATTCTTATCATTTGTTTTTCAGGCAACGGTCCTGACCATGCGGTCTGGGAGTCTGTTTTCTGGGCATGGATCAAATTTTAAGCCTTGAAGAAGAAGATGGCGTTGATTTAATATGCAAGTCAGTAGGCCTGAATACACCCTCAGAAGCTGGTGCCTGCACAGCTGCTTCGGACTCATCCAAGGTAGAGACATCCGCAAGTTCCACAGTCGAAGAAGCATCTTGCAGCATACCAGACTCCGAGAGGGTCTAAGTAGAGGCCTGCGAATCTGAAGTAGCGGGTATCAGGGGCTGTGAAAGCGCCTCACTGAGTACCGGCGAACTGGCGACTAGCTTAGGAGAAGCGTCGTCAGCAGCTTTGGACCTATGCAGTCTGTCTCTGTCTTTATCTTTGCGTTTTTTCGGAATGTCAGTACTCAGTGGCCTACTGAAGCAATTTCCGGATAATTGAACAGAGTACCAAAATATTTAGATGTGAAAATGAACCGACAATGAATAGCACGAGGTTTGAATAAGGCACAAAACCGACAGTGATGTACGTCGTGGTCTGGGCCTAAGCAAGGAATGCAGTACGAATTAAAATCTTTTTGAGGTATTTGCTTTCCACAAGAAATACAATTGCTAACTTTTACTGACATCGGTTTAGAGCAAGAAAAAGGTTCCCCAATGGGGTACTTAGCTTAGTTGAAGACTTTGGATCTGAAACTCGAAAACGAAAATTTCAGGAGTCGGCCGACTGGCACTTGCGAACTGCTTCTGCTTCGGGCACCGCATGGCAAGAAAGACCGATGTAATGGCATCGGCTGCATGCTTTACACCCCCTGACTACCTGATGTCATGGAAGATGAGACAGCAACTGACGAAGGACCCACGACTGACAATCAGGCCGACTGAGGGCTACCTGCAAGCAGATAACCCAAATGTGATGACTGCAACAGTGAAACACGAAGAACATCTGCATATCAGGTTGTATCACTGATAACCTGTCCTGGGTAAGTAGAGGCAGTTTGTTGTAATTGCCCTTTGTCACTTTTATGATAAGGGAGAATCAATGTTGTCTGAACCAAATGGGAATTACCAATATGACTGTTGGAAAGTCTTTTTTGACTCAAAGGACTCTGGTTATCAAAGAGAAAAAGGGGGAAGGAGGAGAATGCATACAGCAACATCTTCTCCATGGGAAGGAAAAGGGGGGGAGGTGGCAGCACTGACAGAAACTGATTCAACAAGGTCTGATTTATCCACCAAAAAAGCTCCTTCCTGACAAATTCCAGAAGCAGGATAGGAAATGATAGAGAATGCTGGTGCAGAGTCCATACTGATTTGCAAAACCACTGTATTTTTCTCAAGCGCATTCTGGATAGTTAAAGCCATGCATCACAGAATCCTGAAATAATCCTTTGCAGTTGTTATAGCTTGGTGGAAAACTGCAGGAATGGGAATTGGTAGAATACGTTTTCTGGAGGATAACAGGCTAACATAACAGGTGTGTCTAGTAGGCACCCTAAAAATGTCAACCTCTGAAAAGGGAAATAAAAAGACGATTTCTCCAGAATGAGACAAAACCCTATACTTTGCAACAGATTCATGACATTGTGATTTTAAAAAGTCAAGAGAGGATACCTGGTTCGAATAGTCTTGTCCCTCCTCTTCTATTTCAGACTGGGATTCACTTTGAGGGCAAATTTCCTTTTTAAATGGGAAGTGGCTGAAGAAGACTAAGGACTGAAATGCTTTGAAAAGTCCCTTAGCAAGACTGTACCACTCCTCCTTAGAGTCTCTGAAAGAAGAGGTAGATGGGAGAGAATGATGTTTGGTCTTTAGGGCTTTCTTTCTTGGGATATCCAAAACAACAGACCTGTAAGAATTAGACACATTTACTTCCGTTCTCTAGCCAGCAAATGAGGGATTCCATTTGGCCCTTCCAAATGCACAAAGCAGATTCTTCCTTCCCAGTTGCAGCCATATGTAAATTGGAAAGGGGAGATCTGAAGAAGTCGAGCCAGTACCCATAGGCATATAATTAAGAGCCTTCAGCCACTGACTTTTAAGAAATATACTAAGGCTGATAAACTGACTTCAAATTGTCTTGGGAGTAAAGGACAAACAAATCTGACAGGAGCGGTTGTCATGTGCCTCCCCTAGACAAAAGGTACAGTTGTGTACCCTTACCATAAATGTAGATGTTCGAGTGTATTCACTGTTGCAGTCATTACATTTCGGTAATCTGCTGGCAGGTTGCCCTCAGTCGGCCTGATTAACAAAGTCTTGGGTCCTGCGTCGGCTGCTGTCCCTTCTTCCATGACGTCAGGTCGTCAGGGGTATAAAACATGCAGCCGACATCATTACATCAGTTTTTCTTGCCCCAGATGACAGGTGTCCCCCAAATGGGGAGCAAAATATATAATTAAAAACACAAAAAGTATACCTCCAAACAAAAGCAAATACACCAAAAAGGCTTTTAAACAAAGTAAAATAAAGTAGAGGTGTAGTAACAGAAAAACAGGGGGCTGGATGGAGGGTAACTAGGACTGCAACAGTGAATACACTAGAACATCTACATTTATGGTAAGTGTACACAACTGTGCTATGTTCTTCGTGTTTCACTGCTGCAGTCATTACATTTGGGTAGAATCCCAAAGCTATGGTTGGGAGGATGGATTTATACAGCATTAGGACCAGCTATAAGGCTCTGCAGAACAGCAGTGGCAAAGCCAGCTCTGGATTTAGAGAAGAAAGGTAAATGGTAATATTTGGTGAACGTATGAATTGAGCTCCAGGTAGCAGCTTCTAGAATGTCTCTGGTAGGAACACCTCTGAGAAAGGCTGCAGAAGTAGATGCAGACCTGGTGGAATGAGATCTGATCCCCTGGGGGATAGTTTTACCATGGTGCATATAGCAGAAACGAATACAGTGGCTTATCCATTTGGAAATAGTCTGCTTTGAAATAGCCTTTCCCTCTGCTCCTACAGCAAAAGCCACCAGTAGTTGTTCAGATTTTCTTAAAGATTTTGTCTTAAGTAAAATTTAAGTTGTCTGTGTACATCCAATGAATGCAGAATCCGCTCCCCCTTGTTCTGTGGATTGGGAAAGAAAGTTGGCAAATGAATGGTCTGATTAAGAGCCACACTGGATACCACCTTAGGCATGAAGGATTGATTTGTCCTGAGAGACACCCTGTCCGCATGAAAAATAATGAAAGGTTCCACTGCCATAAGAGCCTGTAAGTCAGAAATCCTTCTAGCTGAAGTGACTGCTAAAAGGAAAGTTGTTTTCCAGGATAGAAATTTTAAGTCTGCAGTAGCAGCTGGCTCAAAAGGAGGGAAAGTGAGTTTTTCCAATACAAAACTGAGGTCCCAGGCAGGGGTTGGAGCTCTCCTGGGTGGTCTTATGTTTTTGGCCCCTCTGAGATACTGCTTTAGCACACGATGAGAGAAGAGGGGAGGTTTAGTGTTGTAATGAGCTGAAATGGCTGAGGCATGGATTTTTATGGAAGAAAAGGACAGGCCCTTGTGAAGCATTTCCGTGAAGTATTGTAAAATCTGAGGAATATTGGGCACTGCTGTGCTTATTCCTTGTGATTGATTCCAGGCACAGAATCTTTTCCATTTGTCAGCATAAGATTTTCTAGTACTAGGCCTTCTCGCCTCCAAAATTACATCCATCACAGGTTTGCTGAGGGATGCTAAGGGTGAATTTAGGTGATTAGCCATGCTGCAAGATTCAATGTTTGGAGCTGAGTGTGCAGAATTTGGTTGTTCTGCTGAGGCAGTAAGTAAGGTGTTTGAGGCAGGTGTCATGGCAGAGGGTGTGACACATTGCGCAGAAGTGGGTACCAGTGTTGGCGAGGCCAATCTGGAGCAATCAGAATAATTTTTGGTTTGTCCTGTTTGACTTTTAGTAGAACTTTGGAGAGCAGAGGTAGAGGGGGAAAAGCATAAACTGATAGGTTTTTCCAGCTGAATGAGAGAGCATCCACTTTCCAGGCTTTTTTGTGATGAGTCCTTGTGCAGAATTTGTCCAACTGATAGTTCTGGGGTGAGGCAAAAAGATCTATGTCTGGACTCCCCCATTTGCGTGTCAACAAGTTGAAAATCTGTGGTTCCAGTTTCCATTTGTGTGGGTCCATGAGATTTCTGCTTAGTTCGTCTGCCAGAGTATTCAGCTTCCCTGGCAGGAATTGGGCTTGTAGTTGTATTTGGTAGGTCAAGGCCGTGTTCCACAATGCCATGGCTAGTCTGCAAAGGGGGTAGGAGTGCGTACCCCCCTGCTTGTTTATGTACCACATAACTGTAGTGTTGTCTGTCTTTATCATTAATTGTCCTGGATGAAGGTAGTCCTTGAAGGCTGTCAGTACATTCTGTACAGCTAGCAACTCTTTCTGATTGATGAGAAGGTGCATTTGATTTGGGCTCCATTTGCCCTGAATGCACTTCCCTGCCAAATGAGCCCTCCAAGCATAGTCTGATGCGTCTGTAGTTAGGGTTTGGGCAGCAGGGGGTGGAGTGAATGGCAGTCCTTTGTTTTGGTGGCAGGCCTCTGCCCACCATAGGAACTCTAGTTGCAGGCAAGGTATGATAGGAATCATTGTTTCCAGGCTGCGACAATGTTGACTCCATAAACTTAAGTACCACTAAAGTTTCCTCATATGCAGTCTTGCATATGGAATTAGAAGAATGCAGGAGACCAAGAACCCCAAGGCTTGCAGAATTTGTCTTGCAGATATAGCAGGGTTTTTGTGGCCACCTGTTTGAAGTAAGTCACCAAATGAATTTGCTTTTCTGGTGTTAGGTAAGCCATCTGGGCAGATGTATTCAAGCTTGCACTCAGGAATGTAATTTTTTGAGAGTGTACCAGTTGTGCTTTCTTTTTATTTATGGTGTACCCTAGACATGTTAGAACCCTTTTTACAAACGCCAGATGTTTTAGAAAAATGTCCTTGTTTTCTGCCAGAATTAGACAATCATCCAGGTATGGATATATCTGAATATTTCTTTGCCTGCAAAATGCAATTACTGGAGCCAGGCACTTTGTAAAGACCATGGGCGCAGTAGATAAGCCAAAGGGCAGTGCAGAGAACTGGTAATGCAAGTAGCCTGCTTTGAAGCGGATGTATCTTCTGCAAGATTCCCTCATTGGGATATGCAGGTAAGCCTCTTTTAAGTCTAGACTTACCAACCAGGCATCTTTGCCTAGCATAGGAAGTAACTGTTGAAGAGTCAGCATCTTGAATTTTGGAATGTCCAGAAATGTGTTTAGATAAGTCCAGAATTGGACGCCATGATTTGTCTTTTCTGGGTACCAGGAAAAGTCTTGAATATAAACCTTGTTCCTTTTCCTCTTCTGGTACTGGATGAATAGCCCCCATTTTCATGAGGGATAGTATTTGTTTCTGTGCCTCTGCTCACTGATTTGGAGGCAGGTCAGGCCATCCGTTTGGAATTGTAAACGTATGGAAATGAAATCTGTATCCCTAGGATACTATATATAAGCTGCCAGTTTCTTGCATGAAGTGCCAGTTTGCCCCCCAAAGGGGCGGCTAAAAGGAAAGTGCTTGGTAAGTGTAAAGGGAAGTCATTGAGACTGTTTACCATAGGGAGTTGCCTTGTTGTTTCCAGATTTGGAGGAGGAGGCATGCCATTGTTTTGTTTGAAAGTCCCTTGTGACTGAAACCTGGAGCCTTTGGAATGTCTGGGTTTGACCTGAGTGGCTCTCAAAGGAACTGGAAAGGACCAGTTCTTAGTAGGCCAGTGCCTACTAAATCTTGGAGGTTGCACTTGTAAGAAATCTTTCACAGTTTGCATACATTTAGCTTTATCTTCCATCTTTTTTAAAACTTCTTCAGCTTTATTACCAAAGAGACGGTCCTGTTGTAAAGTAGCATCCAACAATTTTGCTTTAACATGATCAGGCAGAGTTTGCTCTCTGAGCCAAGCAAGCCTTCTTAGCACAGACCCAGTTACAGCAGCCCTACAAGTGACCTCCTAGGAATCAAAACCACATTGCAAAGTATGTTTTCCAACTTATTCAGCTGAATGCAATAAATCCTGTAAATCTGTATTTTCCACACAGTCAGAAATTAATGTCATTTTCTGTTTAAGCAGTCCCATGATATGCTGTTGATATTTAAGCATATGAAATTGACAGTTTAAAGCCCTAATTACCAAGGTTGCAGAAGTGTAAACCTTCTTACCCCATCTATCCAGCGCCCTGAAATCTCTATCAGAAGGGGAAGGATTTTTAGCAGTAGAGACCTTAATGCCCCTTGGGACCCTGAGAAATGGTTTCAGGATCTGCAATAGGATTTTTGAAAAGGAATTTGTGGGAGTAAGGAACCTTGTAGTATCTGCCTGGCTTACAAGAATCCAGCGGCAGAGAATCCAGGAGCCATACTAGATTCTGAAAAAACATCAACAATGTCTAGAACAGGAGGTATAGCCAAAGGCCTATGCTGAGGAAGAAGAAGAAAATCCCTAAGTCTCTTTTTAGATTCAGAGAACTCCTGACTTTCCCAGTGGAAATGTTCCCTTAAGGTATGTAAAGTTTCCCCAAAAGAAAAATCCTCAGGGGGAGAAGCAGAAGGAATGGAATCTTCTGCATCAGAGTCCTCATAAGTATGTATAGAAAAATCCTGTTAATTAGAAGTAGAATCCTATTCAGAAGATTCATAATCAATGTCTTGCCTAGGCCTCTTAGAAGGGGGGGGGGGGGTTGGCTACCCCTGATAAGAGTAATTAAATTTTCAGCCATTTTGATCATTTGTTTTTTTAGGCATAGGGGCCTGCACATGTGGCCCAGACGTTGGCTTTTTAGACATAGATTTAGATTTTGGCCTTAGTTTTGAAGATAGCGTTGGTTTAATATACAAATCGGTAGGCCTGTAAACACCCTCAGCCTGCACAGCGACTCCGGACCCATCTAAGGTAGAGACATCCGCGGGTTCCATAATTGAAGCATCTCGTGGCATACTGGACTACGAATGGGTCTCAGCAGAGGGCTGCGAATCAGAAGTAGCGGGTATCAGGGGCTGTGAAAGCACCTCACGGAGTACCGGCGAACTGGCGACTGGCTTAGGAGAAGCGTTGTCATCAGTTTTGGACCACGGCAGCCTGTCTCTGTCTTTTTCTTTGCATTTTTTATGTATTCCTGTAGTCGAATTGCTAACCGACGACATTTCTGGATAATTAAAGCGTTAGCCAAAATATTTAGAAGCAAACATATACCGACATTTAACAGTGCGTTGATTAAATTTAGCACAAAACCATCAGCAAGGTACGTTGCGGTCAGGGCCTAGGCAAGGAATACAGTACAAATGAAAATCCTTATGAGGTACTTGCTTCCCACAAGTAATGCAATTATCAACTTTTACTGACATCGGTAAGGAGCAAGAAAAAGTTTCCCCAACAGGGTACTTAGCTTTTTAGTTGAAGACTTCGGTTCTGAAACTCGAAAACGAAAATTTCAGGAGTCAGCCAACTGGCACTTACGAACTGCTTCTGCTTCGGGCACCACGTGGCAAGAAAGACAGATGTAATGGCGTCAGCTGCATGTTTTATACCCCTGACGACCTGACGTCATGGAAGAAGGGACAGCAACCGACGCAGGACTCAAGACTTTGTTAATCAAGCGGACTGAGGGCAACCTGCCAGCAGATTACCCAAATGTAATGACTGCAACAGCGAAACACGAAGAACATCAAAGCAGGCTCTGTAAGAATCTTTACAGGATATTGGGCTTTCACACAAACTCTTCACTTTTCTCCTACACACAAGAGAAAAATTCTCACAAGTTTTATTCAAAAAAAGAAAGTCCCAGAGGGGTACTTAATTTGACCAAAAGGTGAAGGAAATGACTGCCAAAACACTAAAGATGCAGCAAAGACCAAGTCAGACTGAAATCTTCAAAAGCAAGAAATCTGTGAATTTTGGCACCTGTTCATCTGCTTCTGTACCACCATGTCCTCATATTTCCTTAGATGTACAGTACACACAGAAGGTGCACAAAAGCTTTTGTATACCAGCTCCAATCCTTGGAAGGATACAGATTTATGCTACTTCAACAGTGATCTAATTATAAAAGCACAGTTGTGTAAGTAAACTTATCATAACAGTAGCCTTAGCTATGCGAGTTATATCCTGTCTGGGGTATAATAGCTGGTCAGCTTCCAAAGCTTAAGGACATCCTCCATGTGCCCAGTCTGACAGCTCTAAAAGAGCTGAAGAAAATCAGCAGTCTGGGTGTCAAGCCCTTCAGAGCTTTTGAGCCAACTGAAAGAGGGAGGCTTGAGATATGAAACAGGTCGGGTTGGGAAGGTGGCCTAATGGTTACGGTGTTTGCCTTACAAACACAACGTTCAGGGTTTGAATCTCAGAGGGGATAATTGGCTAGGCTTAAAATGTCTTGCAAGGGCAGTTAGCCTAGTACTAATCTATGAACCTATGAACTAGGTAAATAAAAAAATCAATGCCTTCAACCTCATACAAAATTACTCAAAAATAAGGGGGGTAGAGGGAGGTAGCAGCTACTGCAGCAGTTATCTATTTGAACATCAACTGCTGGGTACGTTTGCTTTCACAACTGTACTATGTTCATCATTAGATCACTGCTACAGTAGTCTTAGCTAAATGGATAGAAAACCAAAGCTTAGAAAGGTTGGAGGGAGGAGGAAGGATAAGGATCCAGGAATTCCTGCAGATTGATCATAGCAAAGATTATTCTACTTCAGACTAAGTAATAATGCTGATGACTGGGGACGGGAGATTCTTAGAACTTCTGAAATGTTTATTTCTAGGGGTTATAATTATTTTTTGGTTGAATCAGTTCCTAATAAGGTTCCCCAGGATACATCAGCTATTGAAAGTTTGCGTAATTCTATTTTGTTTATGGGTTGGATGGTCGAGTTAAATGCAGTAATAAGAAAATTAATGTTAATAATGTCAGACCTAAGAAAAAGGCATCATTTGTGACTACTTTTTCTTGTTTTAGTGATGAGGTTGTTTCTTTAGTTAAATATTATTGGGGTTATCTACTGAAAATTAAAGAGCTATCAGAGTTGTTGTATAATCAACCTAGTATTTCATACAGAAGGGGTAGAACCCTTAAGGATTTTTTGGTTCACAGTTCTTTTGATTTACCTGAGGCCTTGTTAACTAAATCTTTGACTGATAAGGGTTCTTTTCCTTGTGGCAATTGTTGCTCCTGTGTTAATGTCGTGATGTCTTTTCCCTTTATTAATGTCATTGGTTTTGATGCTTTAGATAGATTTAATTGCAATTCTGAGGGCATTGTTTTATATTTTGAGATGCCCCTATGATTTGTTTTACATTAGGGAAAGCAAACAAAAATTTAAAACTAGATTACAGGAACATATTAGATATACTAAAGCTGGGAAATTGGAGAGCCCTGTTGCCCAACATTTTAAATCTTTCCATAACTCTGACTTTTCTGTTTTACAGGCTTCTATTTTGGAGAAAATGAGTAATGTTTTTATTACTGATGAAACATTTAAAAATAAATTATATAAAGAATCTATGCATATTTTAAAATGTTGGTACTCTGTTCCCCTGGTGGTTTGAATCAGGAAATTAATTAGAATGTTTTTGTTTGTCTGATTGGATAATTATTGAGTGTTTAGTTTTTTGTATTTATAGGATTGGTTTTAAGCGTGTATTACTCCTGGAAGGCTTTCTAGCCGAGGTGCTAGAATGTTTTGTTTCGCTGACCTTGTGGTTTATTCTATTTTATTTTTTGTGGTTAGTATCAACGATTATTCTACACCTGCAAAAGAGGTCTAGTTTTTAGTGCTTTGTAAAAATATGCACATAGGACCAAGCTGCTGCCTCTAAAGTACTACTGAGTCAACCCCTTTATAAAAAGTCACTGAAGAAGCTAAGGGCCTAGTAGAATATGCCATGACCCTGCTTAGAAGTAGCTGATTGTGATGGGAACAACAAAAGGAAATGGTATGGGACAAGCATTTGGAAACTGTCCACTTTGACACTGGTTGTCTTTTCTTTTTTACCTTCATAAGACATGAATAACTGATCACAATTTTTGAAGGTTTTAGTTTAATCAAGATAACATAAGACATGAATAACCGATCACAATTTTTGAAGGTTTTTCCTTTAATCAAGATAGCATCAGGTTTGTCTGTGGACATCCAAAGAATGATGAATCCTTTCTCCCTCATTTTCATCTTGCGGGAAGAAGACAGGGAGATGAAAGTTTGGATTAAAAGTTTACTTGGATACCACTTTGAGCATAAATGAAGGATCACGTATCAGAAAATTACCACCTTTATGGAAAAATGAGATAAGGCTGAGCTACTATATGAACTTGCAACTCAGAGACACTTCTTGTAGAAGTCAAAGCAATCAGCAATACTGTTTGCCATGTTAAGAACCTCAAATCAGCCTGATTAGCTGGTTCAAAGGAAGCTAGACTTAATTTTTACAAAACAAAATTAATATCCCAATGACGAGCAATCCGTTTTTGAGATGGATGAGTATGCCAAACCCCTTTCACCTTGACATGGGAATGCACTGAAAGTGGGGAATCCATGGGTAAACGTGATAAAATGAGTAAAAAATAAACCTTTACAGATGAGTAAGAAAGGCCAGAAGACAACTAATACAACTATTATAGAACCATTGGAATAACAGCCTTAAAAGGGTTGGTTTTAATATGGCACCAACAAGAAAATATTTTCTGTAGCTAGTATACGATTTCCTAGCAGATATCTTTGCCTCCTTTATACCTGCTGCACTTCCTTGGAAAAAAATGCCTAAAAAGTATTAAAACTCTATTATCAAGGAAGTTAGCTGAAGTTGTTCCAAGCTGGGGTGTATCAAACAACCCCTGCCTTATGTGAGTAAGTCCAGTCTGTGAAAAAGCTTGTGGTAACTGTCCTATGCCACTTCCACGAGAAAACAGAACCACTGATGCCTGGGCCAGAAGGCAGAAAGTACAGTTGTGTAAAATCCTAAAACAACAGTAGATGTCCTTCTCTTCACTCTTGTATTATTCTTTACATTAGGATCTCCTGACAAGGGCAGCCCAACATCCTACCAGTATACCAAAGCCTTCAGGTCTTACAGGCACTGTACATCACACGTATGCTTCCCACATAAGACATAAAGGTGATGTACAGATGCAAACACTCAGAACTGAAATGCCACGGAGTAACAGAATGCCCTCAGGGTCAAAAGAGAACGTACATCCAGAAGGAAAAAAGGAATAAGGATTCCTTGGCCAGGAGGTCACAAAAATACAGGGTAAGAGCTAGAAAAGAAGGGGAAGGAGGGAGGGGTCGAATACTGCAACAGTGAACAGAAAGGCATCTGCTGTTATGGTAATATTTTACACAACTGTACAATGTCCTTCCTTATCAGTGTTACAGCAGTCTTTACATAAGGGAGAGTATAAGAGCTACGAAGAAGACTAGCAGGAGGAAAGCAAGAACAACCATCTACAAACTCATGCAGAAAAGCCCTGGCAAAACATGCCCTGGCTCTGGAAATAACATCCCCTTTGTAATGTTTAGTCAAAGTATGAACAGAGGTCCAAGTAGCAACCCCAAGGATGGAGTTCAAGTCTAAATCCTACAAAAAGGTACCAAAGGAAGCAACCACCCTTACAGAATGCACCTTTACAGTTGAAGAAAGACATCTGCCATAAAAAAATAACAAAAGGAAATGGCCTTATAAATCCAGGATGAAATAATTTACTTAGAAAAAGCCAAACCCAAAGTACTGGGATGAAGATAGAAAAAAACTTGCTCAGATTTGCAAATTGCTTTTATTTCATGTAAACAATATATGAGCTGTCTATGCAGAATGAAGGCATGATGAACCTTTTCACTGCCAGACTGCAGAGACGGAAAAAAGGAAGTAAGATGAATGGACTGATTAAGGGACAACTCATTGACCACTTAGGGCACAAAAGTAGTATTTTGACGAGGAAACCTGTTTTTGTGAAAAACTAAAAAGGAGGAATTGTCAAGAAAGCCTTAAGTTCAGACACTGCCTTGACTGAAATAAGAGCCATAAGAGGAAGTACAATATTGCAAGGAAGCTGAAGAAGCAGGCTTGAAAGGAACCAGAGTCAAACTTTCAAGTAAAATACTGAGGTCTCAAAAAGGCAGAATAGGCATTCTGGGAAGGCCTGATATGAAGGACACCTTTAAGAAAATGCCAGGTTTTTGTGATATAAAAAAATGAGACCACAATAAATTATTTCAGAACTTTTCCCACCTTTAATGTGACCTATAACCTGTACAATTCAATTGAAAACCAAACAAATCTGTTAGGGGAAAAATATAAAAAAAATAAAAAACATACAATAAGCTGGTTGCATAAGTGTGCACACCCTTAAACTAATACTTTGTTAAGCACCTTTTGATTTAATTATAGCATTCAGTCTTCTTGGGTAGGAGTTTATCAGCATGACACATCTTGACTTACCAATATTTGCCAACTCTTCCTTGCAGAAGCGCTCCAAATCTGTCAGATTGTGAGGGCATCTCTTGTGCATAGCCCTCTTCAGGTCACCCCACAGATTTTCTATTGGATTTAGGTCTGGGCTCTGGCTGGGCCATTCCAAAACTTTAATTTTCTTCTGTGAAGCTATTCTTTTGTTGATTTGGATGTATGTGTGGGGTCACTGTCGTGTTAAAAGACGAAATTCCTCTTCATCTTCGGCTTTCTAGCAGACGCCTGAAAGTCTTGGGCCAAAAGTGACTGGTATTTGGAACTGTTCATAATTCCCTCCACCTTGACTAAAGCCCCAATTCCAGCTGAAGAAAAGCATCCCTAAAGCATGATTACTGCCGCCACCATGCTTCACCGTGGGGATGGTGTTTTTTTGGTGATGCAAAATGTTGTTTTTGCACCAAACGTACCTTTTGGAATTGTGGCCAAAAAGTTCAACCTGGTCTCATCAGACTACAACACATTTTCCCATATGCTTTTGGGAGACTTGATGCATTGTTTTGCAAATTTTAGCCGGGCCTGGATGTTTTTGTGTGTAAGAAAAGGCTTCCGTCTTGCAACTCTACCCCGTAGACCAGATATATGGAGAAGACAGGAGATTATTGTCACATGTAGTACACAACCAGTACTTGTAAGAATTTCCTGCAGCTACTTCAGTATTGCTGTAGGTCTCTTGGCAGCCTCCCTTATCAGTTTTCATCTATTTTGGATGGACGCCCAGTTCTTTGCAACATCAGTGTTGTCCCATATTTCCTCCACTTTTTAATGACTGTGTTCTATGGTATATCCAATGCTGCAGAAATTTTTTTGTACCCTTCTCCTGACTGATACCTTTCAACAATGAGATCCCTTTGATACTTTGTAAGCACTCTGCGAACTATGGCCTTTGCTGTAGCAGGCAACTGAGTAAATGTCAGGAAAATCCTACTAGGACAGCTGAACTTAATTTGGGGTTAATCAGAGTCTCTTTAATTGATGGCAGGTGTGTACCCATGAAGACTGAATGCTGTAATTAAATCAAAAGGTGTTTCAACAAAGTATTAGTTTAAGGGTGTGCACACTTATGCAACCAGCTTATTGTACATTTTTTATTTTTTATATTTTTTTCCCCTAACATATTTGTTTGGTTTTCAATTGAATTGTACAGGTTATAGGTCACATTAAAGTTGGGAAAAGTTTTGAAATTATTTATTGTGGTCTCATTTTTTTATATCACAAAAACCTGGCATTTTAACAGGGGGGTGTGTACACTTTTTATATCCACTGTAGTTGAGGTCCCATGGAGGAGGACAGGGTTTCCTAGGTGGTCTGAGATGTAGGACCCCTTTAAGGAATAACTTAACCGGTAGTCTGGAAGCTAAGGGGGATCCAGGGGAAGACATGCGGAAATGGCAGACAAGTGAGTCTTAATGGATGAGAAAGCTAACCCTGTCTGCAAAAGTTCACACAGGTAAGACAGTACTAGAAGGGTCTCACTTTTCAGCGGGTTTAACTGCCTTTTGAGACACCATATGGAACATCTCTTCCACTGTAACAGGTAAGATTTCCAGGTATTTGGTTTCCTGGCCTCCTGCAGGACAATGAGCATGTCCTCATTGTAAAGGTGTCTGAAAGGGATCAGAATCCTATCACCCACAGGGTGAGGTGCAGAAATTGCCACTGTGGGTGTATTTAGGATCCCTTGTGCTGTTTGATGAGATCCACTCTGAGGGGTAACTTTGTGGTGACTGCCCTTGGATAGCTGTAAGAGGAGGGGCAACCAATGTTGTTTTAGCCAATAGGGAGTCATCAGCAAGATTTTTGGTGTGTCTGCTGCATCTTCAGCAGGACTTTCTGAACAAGGGGAAGGGGGGATGCATAGAGAAAAGTATAGTTGTGTACACTTACCATAAATGTAGATGTTCGAGTGTATTCACTGTTGCAGTCATCACATTTGGGTTATCTGCCTGCAGGTAGCCCTCAGTTGGCCTGAATACCAAAGTCTTTGGATTTCTGCGTCAGATGCTGTCGCTTCTTCCATGGCATCAGATCATCAGGGGTATAAAACATGCAGCCGACGCCATTACATCAGTTTTTCTTGCCCCAGATGTCAGGAGCCCCCTAAATAGGAAGCAATTACATGGTGTGGAACACCCCAAGCAAAAAGCAAATACCAATAATATAAGGTATGCCAAACAAAAAGGATAGGTAGAAGTAAGAGGTAGAAGTAAAGAGAAGTCAGGGGGCTGGAGGGAGGGTAATCAGGACTGCAACAGTGAATACACTCGAACATCTATATTTATGGTAAGCGTACACAAATGTACTATGTTCTTCGTGTTTCACTGTTGCAGTCATCACATTTGGGTTGATTCCCAAAGCTGAGGATGGGTAGAGGCAGTCAAGAAGCATTAGGGCTGGCAAGCAGGCCTTGTAAAACTGCTGTGGCAAATCCAGCTCTAGATTTAGAAAAGATAGGTAAGTGGTAATGTTTGGTGAAAGTGTGTACAGAGATCCAGGTTGCAGCTTCCAGGATGTCCCTGGTAGGGACTCCCCTGAGAAAGGCTGTAGAGGTAGATGTAGCCCTAGTGGAATGTGTTCTGATCCCCTGTGGGGTAGGTTTCCCATGGTGTTTGTAGCAGAAATGGATGCAGTGTGCTATCCATTTAGAAATGGTTTGATTTGAAATGGACTTGCCCTCTGCCCCTGCAACAAATCTGACTAGCAGCTGGTCAGTTTTCCTGAAAGGTTTAGTCCTATCCAGATACAACCTAAGCTGCCTGTGTATGTCCAGGGAGTGCATGATCCTTTCCCCTTTATCCTGAGGATTAGAGAAAAAAGTTGGCAAATTAATGGATTGGTTTAAAGCCACACTAGATACCACCTTGGGCATAAATGATGGGTTAGTCCTGAGGGAAACCCTGTCCGCATGAAAGATAATGAAGGGTTCCACGGCCATAAGGGCCTGCAATTCAGACACTCTTCTTGCTGAAGTGATGGCTAGACGTAAAGCTGTTTTCTACGAGAGGAATTTTAACTCTGCTGTAGCAGCAGGTTCAAAGGGAGGAAGCGTGAGCTTTTCCAATACAAAATTAAGGTCCCAGGCTGGAGTGAGAGCTTTCCTGGTGGGGGGGGGTCTTACATTTTTGGCTCCTCTCAGGAAGTGTTTGACCAGAGGATGAGAGAAGAGGGGTGGTACAACATTATAATGAGCTGAGATGGCAGAGGCATAAATCTTAATTGAAGAGAAGGATAGGCCTTTTGGGAGCATTTCTGTTAAGTAATCTAGTACAAGAGGTAAGCTGGGCACTGTTGTGTCCACTCCCTGAGACTGGCTCCAAGAACAGTATCTTTACCATTTTTCCGAATAGGATTTTCTAGTACTAGGCCTCCTTGCCTCAAGGATGACATCCAGCACCTGTTTACTGAGGGTTTCTGGTGATGAGTTCAGGGGATAAGCTAGGCTGCTAGGTTCAGGGTCTGTAGCTGAGGATGCAAAATCTGGCCCTCCTGCTGGGACAGCAGGGAAGGGGTCTGAGGCAGGTGCCATGGTGGCACTACTGTCAGACTGTGCAAAAGAGGGTATCAGTGCTGGCGGGGCCAGTCTGGTGCAATCAGGATTGTCCTTGGCTTGTCCTGTTTGATCTTTAGCAGAACCTTCAAGAGGAGGGGGGGGAGAGAGGGAATGGCACAGATTGAGAGGTTTTCCCATGTAAAGGACAGGGCATCCACTTCCCATGCTTGGCTGTGGGGAGTGCTAGAGCAATACTTGCTCAATTGATAATTCCGATGGGAAGCAAAGAGGTCCACCTCTGGTGCCCCCCACCTGTGCCTCAAAAGCTTGAATATGTTGAGTTCCAGTTTCCACTCATGTGGGCCCACTAGATTTCTGCTTAAGTCATCTGTCAGTAAATTTAGTTTGCCTGGCAGGAATTGAGTTTGTAGGTGCATTTGGTTGCTCAAGGCTGTGTTCCACAGAGCCATGGCTAATCTGCAGAGTGGGTAGGAATGGGTTTCCCCCCTGCTTCTTTATGTACCACATAACTGTGGTGTTGTCCATCATTACCAATAGTTGTCCTGGAAGATTAAGGCCTTTGAAAGTTGTCAGAGCATTCTGTACAGCTAACATTTCTTTTTGACTGATATGCAGGTGCATCTGCTTTGGGCTCCATTTGCCTTGAATGCATTGTCTTGCCATGTGCGCCCCCCCATGCATAGTCTGATGCGTCTGTTGTTAGGGTTTGGGCGGCAGGGGGTTGAGTGAAAGGGAGTCCCTTGTTGTGGTAGCAGGCCTCTGCCCACCAAAGAAACTCTGTTCTTAGGCAAAGAATGATAGGAATCATTGTTTCCAGGTCCTGAGAATGTTGACACCAGAGACTTTTTAAGTACCATTGAAGTTTCCTCATATGCAGTCTTGCATATGGAATTAGTAGAATGCAAGAGGCCATGAATCCTAGGGCTTGCAGTATTTTTCTTGCAGATAGCTGGGTTTTGGTGGCCAGTAGATTGAAGTAGTTTGTCAAATAAATTTTATTTCTGGAGTGAGGAATGCCATCTGGGAAGTTGTGTTCAAGCTTGCTCCCAGGAATACAATATTTTGGCTGGGTACCAGATGCGATTTACTTTCGTTGATGGTGTACCTCAGTGAAGTTAGAGGTCTGTTTACAAATGTCAGGTGCTGTAGTAGCAATTCCTGACTGTCCGCCTGAATCAGGCAATCGTCCAAGTATGGGCAAATTTGAATTCTTCTCTGCCTGCAATATGCAATGGCTGGAGCTAGACATTTTGTGAATACCCTGGGTGCAGTAGATAAGCCAAATGGAAGTGCATAGACCTGATAGTGCATAGAGCCTGCTCTGAAACGTAGATATTTCCTGCAAGATTCCCTTATGGTGATGTGTAGATAAGCTTCTTTTACATCTAGGGTGGCTAGCCAGGAGTCCTTGGTTAGCACAGGAAGCAGCTGTTGGGAGAGTAAGCATTTTGAATCTTGGAACCACCAGAAAGGTGTTGAGAATAGATAGATCCAGGATAGGGCACCAAGAGTTTTCATTTCTGGGTACCAGAAACAGTCTGGAATAAAAACCTTGTCCCCTTTGCTCTGCTGGGACAGGCTGAATGGCCTTGATATTGAGGAGAGAAAGTACTTGTTTTTGGGCCTCTGCCCATTGGTTTGGGGGAGGTCTGGCCATCCGCTTGGGTTTGGCAGTGAGTGGAAGTGAAATCTGTATCCCTGGGAAACTATGTTTAAGACCCATCTGTCCTGGGTAATGTACTCCCAGGTTTTGTATGCAGGGTAAGTTTACCTCCTAAAGGTGCAAGTACTTGAGCAAAGCTTGGAAGAGTTAAGGATAAGTAATTGTGAGATTTTACCATAGGATGGTGGCTTACTACTCCCCGTTTTAGAGGTGGGAGCACTCCATTGCTTAGATCTGTGCATACCCTGAGACTGTAGTCTTGGTGGTCTGCTGCCCCTGGGTTTGGACTGAGAAGGTCTGGAAAGGACTGGAAAAGACCAGTTTTTTGGAGGGAGGCCAATGCCTACTGAATCTAGGTGGCTGTAGCTGTAGGAAATCTTTAACAGTTTGCATAGATTTAGCTTTTTCCTCCATCCTTTTGTGGATTTCTTCTGCTTTATTGCCAAAAAGACATTCTTGGTGTAATGGTGCATTTAGTAATTTTGCTTTGACATGGTCTGGCAAAGTTTGTTCCTTAAGCCGAGCATGCCTTCTAAGAACAGACCCAGTGACAGCAGCCCTGCAAGATGCTTCTAGGGCATCAAAACCACATTGCAAACTATGTTTTCCAACTTGGTTCGCAGAATGCATTAACTCTTGTAAATCCTTATGTTCTGCACCAACATGAATCAACATCAATTTCTGTTTAATTAGTTCCATAACATGTTGCTGATACTTTAACATATGAAACTGGCAATTTAAAGCCCTGATGGCAAGAGTAGCAGATGTATATACCTTCTTACCCCATCTGTCTAAAGCCCTAGAATCCCTGTCTGAAGGGGTAGGGTTTTTGGCTGTTGTAGCCTTAATGCCTTTAGGTCCCTGGGAAATGCTCTCTGGATTCGCAGTAGGATTTTTAAAGAGAAAATTATGGGAGTCAGGTACTCTGTGGTACCTGTCAGGTTTCCTGGGAGCAAAGTATCAGGGGTAAGGCTGAATTCCAAGAAGATATCATCTACAATTTCCAGAACAAGAGGTATAGCTAGAGGCCTGTGGTGAGGCAAGTTTAAAAATTCCCTGAGTCTCTTTTTGGACTGTGAGTAGTCCTGGCACTCCCAGCGGAAATGTCCTCTAAAGGTATGCAGGGTTTCACCAAAGGAAAAATCTTCTGGTGGGGAAGCAGAGGGAATGGAATCCTCTGCATCAGAATCCTCATAGGTAGATAAGGGTATGCCCTGGAAATCAGAAGGATCAGAGTCAACAGACTCATGAGCTGAAGATTCAGAAGGAAAATTAGCTCTTGGTCTTTCTGAGCGGGAAGGCTGGCTTCCCCTAATTAAAGTAATAAGATCTTCGGCCATTCTAAGCATTTGTTTCTGAGGCATGTGAGCCTGAGAATGCGTTTTGGTTGTCTGTTTCCTAGGCGTAGTGCGAACTCTGGGACTAAGAAATACGGAATATTTGGTTTGAAATGAAGTTGTCGGTTTAATTTGAAAAGCGGAAGGCTGGAATACACCCTCAGAAGTCGGTGCCTGCACAGTGGCTCTGGACCCATCCAAGGTAGAGACATCTGCAGGTTCCATAGTCGAAGAAGCCTCTCGCGGCATACCGGAATAGGTCTCAGTAGAGACCTGCAGCAAAGGCGCCTCACTGAGTACTGGCCTATGCTGTCTGTCTCTGTTTTTATCCTTATGTTTTTTTCGGTGGATCGGTAGTCGGATGGCTTATCGAAGCCATTTTGGAATACGGAGACCATGAGTGAAAGAATTTAATGACAAAGATAGCCAGACAATGAACAGTTCGGGCATTAAAGCACAAAACCGACAGCGAGGAACATCGTGGTCTGGGCCTAAACAGATGATGCAGTAAGAATGAAAATCTCTGTGAGGTATTTGCTTTCCACAGGCAAGACAATCGTTAACTTTTTCTGACATCGGTTAGTGCAAGAAAAAAGGATCCCCAATGGGGTACTTATCTTTTAGAAGACTTCAGGTCTGAAACTCAGAAACGAAAATTTCAGGAGGCAACCGACTGCCACTTGCGAACTGCTTCTGCTTCGGACACTGCACGGCAAGAAAAGCTGATGTAATGGCATCGGCTGCATGTTTTACACCCCTGATGATCTGACATCATGGAAGAAGCAACAGCATCCGATGCAGAAATCCCAAGACTCTGGTATTCAGGCTGACTGAGGGATACCTGCAGGCAGATAACCCAAATGTGATGACTGCAACAGTGAAACACGAAGAACATCATCCCCTTCCAAGAGATTGAAAAGGCATCTGTTGTCATAGCCTGAGGTTCTGGAAGTCTAATGTAGAAGGAAGTTGCCTGTTGATGGAGGAGGAAAACAGGTCTATTTGAGGTGTACCCCACTGGTGGACCAGGTCCAGGAAGACATCCTGTGAAGCATCCATTGCTGTGTGTTCATCATGGCTTTGCTGAGGGAGCCTGCCTGAGAATTCTGTTGTGAAGGTATGTAGACCGCCTGTAAGGCTATTCCCTGGGAGGTGGCCAGTTCCCACACCAGGACAGCCAGTCTGCAAAGCAAATAAGATCTGGTTCCCCCATGCTTGTTGAGATACCACAGTACTGTGGTATTGTCTGTAAAGATTTTTAGTGGTCAGTCATTGTAGGAGATTGGTTTGGAAGACTCGCAGGGCCAATAATATTGCCCTAATTTCTCGGATACTCGTGTTATTTCCTGTGTGACCTCGGCCACACTCCTTGCACTTACATGTGCCCCAGAGTTGCTCCCCAGTCCAAGTTTGAGGCATATGTGTACATGATCTGTTTGGGTTGAGGTGGTTGGAGGGGAAGACCTGGTTTGAGATTCACCTGCTTCAACCACCAATGAATTTCTTGTTTGAGGCAGGGCAGGAGGAGTATCCTGTACTAGAGGGGGTGGAAGTGCTGGGCCCAGACTGACTTGAGGTACCACTGCAATTTTCTCATATGGAGTCTTGCTAGTGGTAACATGGGGATAGTGGATGCCATGTAACCCAGGAGCCTGAGGTACTGCCTTGCGGTCAATTCTGTGGTCTGGAGGACCAGAAGTAGGTGTTGTGTCAAGTTCTCTACCTTTTGGGGGGGAGGTAGGCTTTCATGATGTCTGTACAAATCCTTCCTTTTGAGAGATGGTCTAGTGAGTGTCTGAATGGAGGAAGGCCTAATGTTGGGCGACTGTAAGATAACAGAGGGATCCGACGGTCCTACCAAAATCACAGGCCCCCCCCCCATGTCAGAAACCGAAGTCAGAAAAGCCTCTGTGGACGTGCCCGCTGCACAGGATTGTGCGACTTCCATGTAGGTACCCACTGTATTTTAAGCGCCAGAGCCTGAGTCTTCAACTAGGCTGACGTTGGCCACAGGCTGAGAGTCGGACGCCCGAGTCTTCAACTAGGTTGATGTTGGCCACAGGCTGAGAGTCGGACGAATGAGGCACAATGGTAGTAGTAGGCTTGACAGTCTTGGCCTTCTTTTTTGGCAGTTCGGCAGGCAAGTTGGTGGAACCCTCCATACCCAAAGCTAACTGTCTGAGACGTTGGTTTTCCAGGTTTAGGTAGAGCTTGTGGAGACGGCTGTAAAGAGTTTTGAGCATAAATGCCTGGCAGATGTTGCAGACCTTGTAGTCTTGTAGAAGGACATCTACTCTCCTCAAAGTCAGAACCAGTTGCTTAAGGAGAAATAACTGAATTTGTTCCCTCAAAATCTACTCCCTGTTCATCACATTATAAATTTTCTGAAAATGAAGAATTCCTTTTTCTCTTATCTGGATATCCTTAATTAGAAGGTTTAAGACTCCAAACTAAGCCTTGAGCTAAGCTCAGTAATTCTTCCCTGTCTAAATAACATAGCCAGAAGAAGACAAAGGTTTAACTTTCTGCTTCTTTTAAAGAGGACATCCAAAGAAACAGACAGACTCATGACAGGGGCATCACCCTGAGGAACTAGCATCTTAATCCAGGAAAGCAGAGAAGCGTTCCCACTCCTTCTTCAGAGACTGACAAAAGTGGTTCTCCTGTGTTCACCAAGGACACTTCAACTGCAGAGGGCATGTCTAACTCCCAAGCCATGGCAACTGAAGGAACTACACTAGAGGAATCCAAGAAAGATAAGTGGTCAGAGGAACCAGAAATGGCCACTGCAGGATCATTGATCTGCATATATGGGGAAGTAGTGGCCTGCTGAAGAAGCAAACGTTGTCCAGGAGTTTCTGTGATCACAGGAAGGGAGTACAGAGGAACCAGTTAGCTGATCCGTAGCAAAGCTGAGAAAGAAGCTTGAAACCCTGGTAATGATGCAACCGCAGTTAGTAAATTAATAGGTACAAAAAAGTAGTACTTTCACAAACAGTAATGAGGACAAAACACACTTACCCGAGCCCCTAAAAACAATTTATAAAATTAGTAAGAAAATTTACAGCAAACCTTGAAAAAACAAAGTTTATACTCAAACTAATAAAATAAACATACCTTTTTATCCAAAAGAAATGTCATATGACAGTCCAAAAAAAAAAAAAGAGTAAATTCCTAGCAAAAAAATAAATAGTTTTATCATAAAAGTAGCGTTTTAGTAATTAAAACTAACAGTGGATTTTTTTCACCTGAAGGGAACTTACCTGCCCAACAATGGAGAAAGGCTAGTTGAACATTAATCCTCTAATGCCCGAAAGAAGAGTACACTTCAGCATCAGTAAAGTACTGAAGATCTTGATGCTAAAAAACACTGATCTTCTCCAGTGTGAAAGGTGCCCTTAAGCTTTGGAAGTTGGCCAGCTACTATATCCTAGGTAGGATATAAGCTATATAGCTAAGTCTACTGCAGCAGTGATCTAATGATGGATATCACATGTTCTAGATTATATGACAGGAAACTTTTTATTTTTAATATGCTACAAACTAGTAGTTCTCTGTAGACATCTTTTCCTTTGAAATATTTAGCCTGAGAATTTATACAACAGTTAATGAGACCATTTTCTTGCCATCTGATTAACATTTTTTTTTTTGTTAACAGCTTCAATGGAGGTCACAAATATGTGCTTTAAAAGCACTACATACAGTATTTTTGAGGGAGAAAGAAGCTGCAAACAATTTATGGATGAAAAATTCTGAATGTGTCACTCTAGAAGTGATCAAAACTCTCACCTAAAATATGCCCTAGTACAACTTATTTCATAATATTCTCTGTGCACGGCAGTTTCAAAATAATGTTTGTGCCAGTATGGCATTTTCCTGTTTACAGAAAATCTTGTGCAGTGAAATGTGTGATCTAAATATAACTATACTCAAACTAAAAACTTTTTTTTTTTTTTTTTTTTTTTTACAGTCAGTGTGTATGTGATACCATTTCTGACAAACTCTGGTATTACAAATATTGGCTCTTTAGCAATAATGACCCAATACATCAGCAGCATTTTCCTGTATGTTAAATCATTTACCGAAACATTTCTTTACTGTTAGATCATTATTTCAAAAAGTTGTCTCATAGAAGGCAGACTGAATGACAATAAAGCAAACTGTTAACCATTTGTTTATGAATACATATAGCAGCTGCCAGATTCAACCATTGTATTTTGTATTTATGAATATTTGAATAGTGCAATCACCAACCCACTTGTACTACTTTAATTAGTATGTCTTGATTTTGTTGTCTTAAATAATTACTCTACATAGTGCATTTCAATTGAAATGTCAGTCTCACCCTAACAATGTACTTCAAAAGTTCATTACAGAATTTTAAACATCTGGCAGTTACAGATAAGCATTATAAACATAAGACAGAATGTGGTAATCCACAGAAAAATACAAAGTAAACCAGAAATGACACCTGGAAGACTATCAGATTTGTAATCACATACTGAAAAACAAAAATACACACAGCATCATGGAAAATGTAACAGCATTTAGATTATAAACCAAGAATACAACATATGTGTTGAATATAAACAGCAGATATAGTGTGAAAGAGTAGTTGTGTAAAATCTTACTATAACCATAGATGTCCTTCTCTTCCATGTTGCAGTATTCATAATCTGACAGATTCCCCGCCTACGTGACCCAAAACATCTGGGCAGTATACAAAAGACTTTTGCTACTGCATGGTACGTGCAATGTAGCACATAGCAAGGCGGCCAACGTAGGCCATAAAGTTGACATTGTACGTACCATTCCTCAGAAATGAATACCCCAGTCAGAACATCAGTCCAAGGATATGAGGTATACAACATCATCCAAGAAACAGCAATTACCAAGGGGGTAGGAGGGTAAGATAGAATACTGCAACACAGAAGAGAAGGACATCTATGGTTATGGTAAGATTTTACACAACTGTTCTATGTCCTTCTATTCCTATCTTGCAGTATTCATAACCTGAGGAAAAATACCAAAGCTCATGAAAGAGAAAGGGAGGACAAAGCAGAGGAGTTTTCTAAGAATCCATGAAAGATTGTCCTAGCAAATCCTGCTTTGGACCTGGAGATAGCATCCAGTTTGCAACTTTTAGTGCAGGTATGGATAGAGTACAATGCAGACGCTTCGGGAACAGATGCAGTTTCCAGACCTTTGAAGAAACCCCTGAAGAGGCTACTGCTCTAATGAGTGAGCCTTTACAGAGGTAGGGTGTGTCTTCCCAAGGGAGACCTATATCAATGAGATTGCTTTAGAAATCCAAGTAGAAATAGTTTGTTTGGAGACAGGTTTTTCCAGCAACCTGGGATGGAAGGAAACAATTGCTCTGATTTCCTAATAGTCTTGGATTTGTCCAGATAAAATCTGAGTTGTCTATGCATGTCTAAGGAAAGAAGAACCTTTCACTATAATTTTTAGGGTTAGGAAAAAAGGTGGGCAGTTTGGATTGGTTTAGGGACAAGTCATTAACCACCTTGGGCATGAAGGAAGGGTTAGTATGGAGAGATAACCTGTCCTTATGGAAAATAAGAAAAAGTTGGTAAGCCATAAAGTTTTAGTGTTCAGAAACCCTCCTTGCTACTAATAGGATTGTTTTCCATGTGCAAAATATTAAAGAAGCTGACACTGCAGGCTCAAAGATAGCCTGAGTGAGCTTTTCAAAGGCAAAATTTAGATCTCAGGGAGGAGGGACAGGTTCCCTGGGAGGTGTAATATGAAGGGCACTTTTCAGAAAGAGCTTAACTTCTAACTTAGAAATTAGAGGAGGAGATAAAGGCAGGCATGCTGAAATGGCTGATAGATGGGCTTTAACAAAAGAGCAGGCCAACCCAGCCTTAAGTAGCTCACACAAATAGGAAAGAACCAATGGAATATCCACTGAAAATGGATCTAGGGCTTTCTTTAGATGGAGAACCTTTTCTATTTGGATAAACAGGATCTCCTAGTGTTAGGTTTCCTGTCCTCCTGCAGGACTAAACGCACACTAAACACACGTCCTCAGAAAAAAAGGTGTCGAAAAGGGATCAAAAGTCTATCACCCACAGAGTTAGATTCAGGGAGGTGAGATGCGGATGTATAGGCAATCCCGTGTCTTGTACGAGAAGATCCACCCTTAGGGTAACTTGTGACGACTGCCATTGGCTAAATGCAGAAGAAGAGGAACCCAGTGCTGTCTTGGCCAAAAGGGAGTCACCAGCAAGATTTTTGGTTTGTCCTGCTGTATTTTCAGTAGGACCTTCTGAATGAATGGGAAGGGGGGGGTGCATAAAGAAACATTCCCTTCCATGAGAGGGGATAGGGCATCCACCTTCCATACCAGAGGGTCTGGTACTCTGGCACAAAACTTTGGAAGTTGTCTATTCATGGGGGAGGCAAACGGCTCTATTTGAGAAGTACCCCACCAGTGCAGAATGTTCAGAAATACATTCCTGTGAAGCATCCATTGATGGGCTTGCTTGTGTCATGGACCTGCTGAGAGTGTCTGCTAGCGCATTTTGAGTTGAAGGAATATAAACAGCTTGCAAAGAAACCTTTGCTTAAGAGGCAACCTCCCAGGCCTTGAAAGGCCAATCTGCAAAGCAGGTGAGACTTGCTGCCCCCCCCCCCCGTTTCTTTCTTCACATACCACAGATCTGTTATGTTGTCTGTGAATAACTTCAGGGGTCCTGGGAGCAGGGAGGAATGAAACACTTGTAGTGCCAAGATCAAAGCCCTCATTTCCTTTACATTGATATGTTGGTTGTTGATTGAGGGAGACCAAAGTTCCTGGACTTTCAGGCAACCCAGAGTAGCTCCCCAGCCCAAGTCTGAGTTATCTGTGTAGTGTTCTTAAAATGGAGTTGGCTGTTGAAAGAGAAGGCCTGCGTTTAGTTGAATCTGATGAACCCACCACTGTATTTCTCTCTTTTATGCGTGGAAGAAAAGGGAGTACAAATTCCAGAGGATGGGCATGCTGGCTCCAAAGTGTTTTTGGAAACCACTGGATTTTCCGCATGTGAAGTCTGGCTAAGGGTAGCATGGGAATAAGTGATGCCATGAACCCTAATATATGCAAGTACTCCCTGGCAGAGATGGAGGCTAAGGGGACTAGTTGGAGGACATATCTGAGCAGAGTTTGCACATTTTGAGAAGGGATGAAAGCCATCATCAGATCTGTCCTTAGTCTGCATCCTAGGAAAATCTGATTCTGGGAAGGATTGAGAAAAGACTTGCTGGAGTTTATGGTGAACCCCATGCCTCACAGAAGAGAGATAGTGAAGACTAGATTTTTCTTTAGGGTGTCTGGGTTGAATTAGCAGGTTGTCCAGATAAGGACAGATCAGTATTCCTTGGAGCCTGCAGAAGGCAATGACAGGTCCTAAGCATTTTGTGAATACCCTTGGAGTAGAGAGTCCAAAGAGCAAACCACAGAACTGAAAATGTGAGGAAGCAACAGAAAGTGGTGTAAAAATTCTCTGTATTGAGGATGAATGGGGATATGCACATATGCATTCTTGATGTCCAGAGTGACTTGAAAGGTCTGGGGAAGCAGAAATGGGAAAAGTATTTGCAGAGTGAGCATACAAAAAGTTAGCACTTTGAGGAAAATGTCGAGATGTGAGAGATATAAGATTGGGAACTAGGAACATCCTTGAGTAATACCCTCTTCCTTTTTGTAGTGGTGGGACATCTTGAATGATTCCTTGATTTAGCAAGTCCTCTAAGATTTGAGGGAACAGATGAACCTGATCCTGAGTAGGTTGTGGAATGGCCATGAAGGGAGGGAAAGATTTCCATATGATGTAGTAGCCATTTTGGATAATAGAAAGGACCCACTTGTCGGTGGAGATGCTTGTCCAAGAAGGAAGAGAAGAATATAGGCACTGGGAAAGGGGGATATTTGAGAGATGTGTCAAACAGTCACAGACTATTTGGCCTGCCCTGAAAGGTGGTCTTTTGAGCAGGGGTTTGCTGAGGTCTACGAGCCCCTTTCTTATGACAAGGAGGGGAACAATGTTGTTTCCTTCTGACAAATTGTGTCTTGGAAAGTTAATTTATGTGGTATTTAGGAACTGGAGACACATACATGTATTTCAGTTCCTTATGCTCTTTCCTTTTTTCATGTAAGGACTTGAAAAGGGTTGCAGCATCAGTACCAAACAGGCATCATTGTCCAGAGGTGCATCTATAATTTTAGTCTTGACATCATCATGCAAAAGCTGGAGTCTTAACCATGAGTACCTCTTAAGGACAGAACCCAAAGCTGTAGATCTAGCAGAAACCTCAGCTGCGTTACTGGGCTGAGGCAGACAGTAAAGAGGAAAGATGAGCCTTGGCTGGAGAATCAGGACTGTCTGATACCAGCTGAGAAGCTTGTGTAAACAAGGCCAGAACATACTTCGACATGTGGGTCTGGCAGTTGATGGCTCTGAAAGCCAGGGCAGAGGATGTAAACAAGTTACCTATCCTCTCAATCATTTTGCTATCCTTGTCAGAAGGGAGAAGATTAGTAGAAGGAAGAAGTCTAGACGGTTTGTCTGCAGAAAGGGAAATAACTGTTGGATCTGCTGGAGGACATTTAAATAAAAACTTGCTATCCTCAGGGACTTTATAGAATCTGTCAGGCCTTTTAGGAGCTGGAGGTTGAGAATCTGGATTCTTTGACACTGAGAGAAAGGCATTCAGAAAAGCAGGGAGAACAGGAGGGATGGCCGAGGGAGATGGACAGTCCAACTGCAACAGATCATATCTCTTTTTAACTTCTGATACTTGATGGCTTTCCTATTTGAAGAAATCTCTCATTCTACAAAAGGTTTCTCCAAAAGACAAATCTTCCTCTGGAGAACCCCCACTGTTAGACTCTAATTCAGGGGAAGCATAGCCTAGAGGTGACTCTATTTGAGATGTGTAAATTAATGAGTCATCTGATGAAGTTTCATCTTCTCCAGAAGCCTCCTGTTACTCTATTGAACTCCTAGGAGTGGTGGAAGGAACAGTAATGGAAGGTTGAAGAGTGGATGGATTTAAAGGTAGGAAGGTATTAAGGATTCCCTTTGAAAAGGCCTGCCAATCTGGGGAAGGATCCCGGGAACAGGAAGCATGCTTTTGTTTTAATTTCTTCTTACAAAGAACCTCCCTAGGTTGTAAGAAAATAGACCTAAATTCTTGGGTGGGCGTTGGGATAACTTGAGACAGAGGAGCTGGAGGGGCAGTGCAAGGGACTTCAAAATTAGTGGGCCACAGTTCCCCCTTACCATCTTGAATGGGATGCCTCTGTGGACATGTTAGTGTTACCCTCCCTAACGGCTTCCGAAATGGTACCTGCTGCAGAATGGGGACCAGAGAACGAACAAGCCTCCAGGCCTACACTGGCCTTGAGAGGAACATCCAGATCCACAGGAGCAGTCGAAACTTTGGGCCTGATCATTTTGGCCTTCTTCTTTGGTGGTTCAACAGACAGACCTGTGGTGCCCTCTGTGCAAAAAGCTAGCCTTTTAAGCCATTGATTCTCAAGGTAAGTATTAAGAGCCGACAAACTACAAAGTGTTTTAAGGACAAACGCCTGGCAAATCAAGCAAGACTTGTGATCGTGCTAGGACCCTAAGGAAAACCAACAGTGATCGTGGCCATCTTTGTGTGGAATCTGATATCCACAAAGGCGCTTGCCTTTCCTAGATGACATTAACCTCAAAAAACATGCAGGAGCAAGAAGGAAAAAAGATTTTCCCCGAGAGGGCACTTATCTGAAAACAGCAAACACTCGGCGATCAGAACGGTAGAAGCTGGAGTTAGGACTGGCGGAACAGACATTCTGAGGGATGCACATTACAGGATGCTCTGTTGCATGAATGTGATGCACAGCCTAACTATTGTTGGATAAACAAAACATAATTCAATAAATGCAGAACTGTCATGGTTGTAATAAAGAGAAGGCTACACTTCACTTTAATTAGTCCTTCACATCGTATCAGTAAGCATCCAACACAGAATGCACCTGTCTGTATGAACTTTCTGCCCTACTGCCCAGCTCACTGGTTATATTACTTTCAGAGCCTTTAATATATATATATATATATATATATATATATATATATATATATATATATATGTGTGTGTGTGTGTTTTGTGGCCTAATACATAATACTGAAACACTACTGTAGACTGATTTCAGTTAATGACAATATATGAAAAATTCAGTATTTGTGGCCTGGAAAATGCGTCTAAATCTGCAGAGACATTTTTTTTATATGTGCAACCACAGCAACACAGTCTTGCATCAAAACAATGTTCCATATCAGAGATAATTTATTTAGCTTTGCTAGAACCATATGCTTGCTTTGTTTTCATAAACATATGCTCATTAAAACATGATGAAGCAATATAGATCTGTTTATGCTTTTGTATAAGCAATTACTAAAACAGATCAGTAGTTTTAGCTTACTTCCTGATATTCAGCATGTCTTCTGCAATTATTTTATTAAGCTTACACCACTACTGACTACTACAGATAACATTTATTGCAACATCAACAAGGACCTGATCACAGCAGGTATCTCTGAAGGTACGAAAAAGGCCTTCAAAATAAACAGTCTATCATACAATCTGACTCAACAAACTAAAGAATTATGAAGAAAACACCATTCAATGGCTTAAGAACTATCTACAAAATAGAACCGTCCAAGTCTACCTTAATCAGCCCCTCTCCTCTTCTGTGGGTTTACTCAGTACAGGTGTCCTCAAGGGTCAGTACTGAGACCTCTTCTTTTTTCCCTCTTTATTAATGACCTCCATCTTGATCTGGCAGGGCTAAAACTTGTTATGTACGCCAATGACATAATTATCTTACAATCCAGTAATTCACACCAAGATTTTCAAATCAAATGACAGAATAACTTCATCCAATTGTGCCACTGGTCAGTTGACGTGAAACTCCTCATAAATCACAAGAAAATAAATGTCATATTCGCTTTACCAAAAAGGCTATCTAACATCCCTACCAACAGCATTAAAAAAAAAAAAAAAACAATGGGAATATCGTAACCCAACATCAATGAACAATAATACCTAGGCTTAATACTAGACTTAGACTTCTCATTCACTCCACATACTGGTTACATAACTAACAAAGTACTTAACTAAAATGTGCTATAAAATTAGCCATTTCCTCTCCCTTAAAGCTCATTCAGCAATTGCTACAAATATATTACCACAAGTGGAATATGGCCCCTCCTCTTCTTGTCCTAAACTCACCAATAACCGAAAAAGTTGTGGAACTGCAACAAATACAACTGATAATCCAAACAAAAGCAGAGAAACACGGAGCGGAGACCAAAAACTAAATAGTCCAACAGTTTATTCACCCACGCTTTATACGAACATACACATACATGTTCGTATAAAGCGTGGGTGAATAAACTGTTGGACTATTTTATTTTTGGTCTCCGCTTCGTGTTTCGCTGCTTTTGTTTGGATTATCAGTTGTCCTAAACTCAGCCTACAATACCTACAGAATACACACTGTCAAAAATAAAACCTTTAGATACATACTTCTGTCTGACCTCCTAATATATCACTGAGATTTCTTGAAGAAGATAACTGTCTCTTTGTTTCCAACAGGGCTATAGTCATGAAACAAGGCTACCTGCCCCCCCACCGAAAAGAAAACTGCCTATAAAAGAAAAACCTGTTCTCGGAAACTCACAGGACTGGTATTTCAGCCTCGTTCGCCCATGTTTAAAAACTTCATTGGTAGCACAAGCATTCTCCTAACTTTGTCCTGATACACTGAATGACCTACCATTTGACATCAAAAAGCTGGAAATCATTAAGGGTTATCAGGGCTTGCTTAAAGAATATCTCATTGCTGAAGCCAGCTGCAAATGCTACTGGGACCATGGAAGACTCTTGTTTCAGCTGTAATTTCTGTATAACATAATTTGCAACCATGCAATAGATTATGTACATTAAATTAAATATCTGTAATTACATTTGTAATCACTGTGCCTAGTGCTCAGTTCATGACTGAAAAAGGTAAGCAGAACAGCTCACTCGCCCAGTTATCAAACAGAAATAAATATATAAAGAGAAATATACACGAGGCAGCAAGAAAGTACTGAAGAGTTTTAGTCACTCTGGCAGCTTTTATAGTGCCCTCCATAAGGGATTGGCCTATAAGCAGTGAGAGACACTATGGGGAGGGAGTTAGAGCTTTGGAAGGGTACAAACCACAGGTTATTGCAGCAGTGAGAATGATGATCATCAGTGCTAATACTCTGCACCACTGTGCCACGTTACTATCTGAAACTTACTAATTATATAGCACACACAACCCTCAACAGTTACAAGAAAACCTGCTCAAAGAAGTTTTGAATGCCTAAACAAAAATAACCGCAAAGAGCAGAAGACAAAAGAAACAAAATACAATACATATGAAGGATCCAAATTCTTAAAACTTTCATCAATGTCTTACTGCCATTTAGTCAGATCTCTCTCTGCTACCCCCCCATTGCCCATGTAATTTACAACTTCTGATTGTACTATTTTAGCCTTTCTGATTATAGCTTAAACATTTCCTTCTTTTGTCTCTCTTTTTGTTTTCCTAAGTAGCATTCATCCCTGTGGACTTCTGAAGTAAGAGACGGCATTATTAGCCAGTGGACAATGTAGTGATACATTTCAGAACATAATTCATGCCATTTCACCTTCAATTAAATTACATCCACCTCCACTTGCTTCTGAAGTCCACGGACTATTTAGATATGGTCAGTGTAAACGCAAAAGCCATAGTGTTTCAATAAGCACATTGAAGTCATTTCCACAAGGAAATGTATTTCAGCTTTGTGAATGCAATCAAATGGATGAACTTCTAGACAAAAAAGTGGTACGGTAATTCAGTTATGCTTGGGATCTAAATCAAATATTTGTAAACATGATGCAAAATAAAAGAAAGATCTGTTTAACAAAATAGTAAAATAAATACTCGTTTCTATCACGTGCAAATTTCTCAAGAAGCGAAAAACTTTCCTTGGTCTTTCATGGATTCTTATAGCAGTAAAAAAATTGTAAGCCAGCAGACTGTAGCATAAACCAATCTATTTATTAGCTCAAAGGCATGAAAAGAGACAAAACAGACTGGTTTCGGCTGTAAAAATACAAAGCCTTCTTCAGTGCAGTAAAAACATATTAACTTGTTCTCCCTTGTATAGCATACCAATGAATGAAGCTTGCAAGTTGATTAATTATTCAATTAAGCAAACCATTTAAAGATATTCATTAAGACCTGGTGAGAACAGTGCCCCCGGTTTGATGATCCATTTTTTCTATTTATTTAATATCTGATGCCGCCCTGATTTTTGGTTCTCTGTCCAATGATTCTGTCAATCACAGTAAAAATAAGAGATGCATTTGTATGTACCTCAGTATGTTTGTATAAGCTTCTTGTGCCTGATGTCACTCAGATGTTCAGATATTCTGAATTTTAAAGAAAGAAAATGTCAAATACTTGCCCAGTGTTTTTGCTGCTGAACAGGCATGTCTTCATCACCCTTCTGCAGTGAGTGCAATGGTCAGCAGATAAAACACTGGGCAAGTATGTGACATTTTCTTTTTTGCTGTCAGACTGACTGGGTGATATATTTGTCTATTTGTAGCTGCTCTGCATTTTATGTGGGACAAACATCCAGGCCTTTAAAATTCAGAATACCTGAACATCTGAGTGACATCAGGCACAAGAAGCTTATGAATGTAAACTTCATTCATTGGTAAGCTATAAAAGGGAGATGAAGTGAGTATGTTTCTAATGCACTGAAGAAGGCTTTGTATTTTTATAGCCGAAACCAGTCTGTTTTGTCTCCTTTTCATGCCTTTGAGCTAATAAATACACTGGTTTATGCTACAGTCTGCTGGCTTACAATTTTTTACTGCTATAAGGTCTTTTGGAGCCATGCAGTTGCCGTACGTGCAGGGGCTGATTTATCTACAGATGATTCCTTTCATGGATTCTACCTACATAAAAGTACTACAAGAATTAATTTCCTGCCCTTAGCCCCGGGTACTAATGACTGCTTCTGAGAACACAGTGGCTCTCAAAATACCTACACTAACAAATGAAAAGACTCAGTGGATGGACAGGTTCTTAACTTACCTTGGCTATGTTTAAGACTAACTTTAATGAACACACGGGTAGATACAAATTTATCTCAGCGCTATCATGTAAGAGGCGAGAACTAATATTTGCTCAAAATGGGTGGAAAAAACTTTTCAATGTGACTACTTAAAGGTGCATAAGGACAGACATCTTACTGTCCTCTGAGTACTTGCTTAACATTGTTCCTATGTTCCTAAAATGGTGGACTTTCTGTTAATATCACAGCAGCTAGCTTCTAAACAGAATTGTTTTTGTTTTTTACTATTATGAGCCATGTTAACAATGCATGCATGCATATTTGTAGACTATTTTAGCCATGCCTCAGGCCATAGTGGCAAGGGTAAATACAATATTCATGTAAGCATTGGCTCCATGACTAAAGTACAAGCCCTTTGCAATTGATTCTCATGAATGCATCACAAAAAACTCCTAGACTTTGCAATTCGTCCGACCGAGGACCCACCTGACGGCAGGATAACCCCATCTGTAATGACTGCAGCTGTATGCACGATGAACATCTGCTGATAACCAGACACTTTAATAATAATACAATACAAAAAAACACAGCACCCCTGTGCCCCCACATCATTGTTAATTAAACATATTAACTTCTGAGATCACTGAAACCCAGCCACTGGGGATGCACAAGCCAGTGCATTTCTTTGTGGCGGTCACAAGCCCGGATAAATGGAGAGGGTTGTGTCAGGAAGGGCATCCGGCGTAAAACTTCGCCAAAACATTTCATTCAGACACCAAGAAACATTTTTATACTGGATCGGTCGAGGCCCGGGTTAACAACAACCGCCACCAGTACTGTTAGCCTTCAGGGTGCTGGCGGAAATTGGGCTACTGTTGGCCGAAGGAGGAGAAGAGGCGGAAGACATGGCTGAAGGCAGGAAGAGATGAAAAAGGCTAGGACTGTGGTAGTGAGGGTTGGAACTTTGAATGTTGGCAGTATGACTGGTATAGGGAGAGAGCTAGCTGATATGATATGATGGACAGAAGGAAGGTTGGTGTATTGTGTGTGCAAGAGACCAGATGGAAGGGGAGTAGGGCTAGGTGTATCGGAGGTGGGTTCAAATTGTTTTATCATGGTGTGGATGAGAGGAGAAAAAGGCGTAGGAGTTATTCTGAAGGAACAGTATGCTGAGAGTGTTTTGGAGGTGAAAAGAGTGTTGGATAGAGTGATATTTATGAAGCTGGAAATTGATGGTGTAATGATGAATGTTGTTAGTGCGTATGCTCCACAAGTTGGGTGTGCAATGGATGAGAAAGAAAATTTTGGAGTTAATTGGATGAAGTGGTGATGACTGTACCCAAGGGTGAGAGAGTGGTGATTGAAGCAGATTTCAATGGGCATGTTGGTGAAGGAAACAGAGGGGATGAGGAAGTGATAGGTAGGTATGGTGTTAAACAAAGGAATGCAGAAGGTCAGATAGTAGTGGATTTTGCGAAAAGGATGGACATGGCTGTGGTGAATACGTATTTTAACAAGAGAGAGGAGCACAGGGTGACATACAAAAGTGGAGGAAGATGCACACAGGTGGATTATATCTTATGTAGGAGGGCCAGTTTGAAGGAGATTGGAGACTTTAAAGTGGTGACCAGAGAAAGTGTAGTTAGGCAGCATAGGATAGTGGTTTGTAGGATGACGTTGGTTATCAAGAAGAGGAGGAGGAGTGTGAGGGCAGCACCAAGGATCAAGTGGTGGAAACTGAAAAAGGGTAATTGTGAGGTGGAGTTCAGGGATGAGTTAAGGCAGGCACTGGGTGGCAGTGAAGAGTTACCAAATAGCTGGGTAACTACAGCAGAGCTAGTAAGGGAGATGGCTAGAAAGGTGCTTGGTATCACATCTGGACAGAGGAAGTACAACAAGGAGACATGGTGGTGGAATGAGGAAGTACAGGAGAGTATACAGAGAAAGAGGTTGGCAAAGAAGAAGTGGGATTGTCAGAGAGATGAAGAAAGTAGACAGGAGTATAAGGAGATGAGGTGCATGGCAAAGAGAGAGGTGGCGAAGGCTAAGGATAAGGCATATGAAGAGTTGTATGAAAGGTTGGACACTAAGGAGGGAGAAAAGGGCCTGTACCGATTGGCTAGACAGAGGGACCAAGCTAGGAAAGATGTGCATCAGGTTAAGGTGATACAGGATAATGAGGGAAACATACTCACAAGCGAGGAGAGTGTGTTGAGGAGATGGAAAGAGTACTTTGAGGGGTTGATGAATGAAGAGAATGAGAGGGAGAGAAGGTTGGATGATGTAGGGATAGTGAATCATGAAGTACAATGGATTAGCAAGGAGGAAGTAAGGAAAGCTATGAAGAGAATGAAGAATGGAAAGGCTGTTGGCCCAGATGACATACCTGTAGAAGCATGGAGGTGTTTAGGTGAAATGGCAGTGGAGTTTTTAACCAGATTGTTTAATGAAATCTTGGAAAGTGAGAGGATGCCTGAGGAATGGAGAAAAAGTGTTTTGGTACCGATTTTTAAGAATAACGGTGATGTGCAGAGCTGTAGTAACTACAGAGGGATTAAACTGATCAGTCACAGCATGAAGTTATGGGAAAGAGTAGTAAGAAGGGACGTGATGATTAGTGATCAGCAGTATGGTTTCATGCCAGGAAAGAACACTACAGATGCGATCTTTGCTCTGAGAGTGTTGATGGAGAAGTACAGAGAATGTCTGAAGGAGTTGCATTGTGTTTTTGTAGACTTAGAGAAAGCATATGACAGGGTGCCTAGAGAGGAGTTGTGGTATTGTATGAGGAAGTCAGGAGTGTCAGAAAAGTATGTAAGAGTAGTACAGGATATGTACGAGGGTAGTGTGACAGCGGGGAGGTCTGCGGTGGGAGTGACGGATGTGTTTAAGGTGGAGGTGGGGTTGCATCAAGGATCAGCTCTGAGCCCTTTTTTATTTGCAATGGTGATAGACAGGTTGGCAGACAAGATCAGACAGGAGTCCCCGTGGACTATGATGTTTGCAGATGACATTGTGATCTGTAGTGAGAGTAGGGAACAGGTGGAGGAGACCCTGGAGAGATGAAGATATGCTCTAGAGAGAAGAGGAATGAAGGTCAGCAGGGCTAAGACAGAATATATGTGTGTGAATGAGAGGGAGGATAGAGGAATGGTGAGGATGCAAGGAGTAGAGGTGGCGAAGGTGGATAAGTTTAAATACTTGGGATCAATAGTTCAGAGTAACGGTGAGTGTGGAAGAGAGGTGAAGAAGAGAGTACAGGCAGGATGGATTGGGTGGAGAAGTGTGTCAGGAGTGATTTGTGACAGACGAGTACCTGTAAGAGTGAAAGGGAAGGTCTACAAGAGGGTAGTGAGACCAGCTATGTTATATGGGTTGGAGACAGTGGCATTGACAAAAAGGCAGGAGTTTGAGCTGGATGTGGCAGAATTAAAGATGTTAAGATTTGCACTGGGTGTGATGAGGGTGGACAGGATTAGGAATAAGTATATTAGAGGGTCAGCCCAGGTTGGAAGGTTTGGAGACAAAGCCAGAGAGGCACGATTACGTTGGTTTGGACATGTGCTGAGGAGGGATGCTGAGTATATTGGGAAAAAGTTGCTAAGGATGAAGCTACCAGGTAACAGGAAAAGAGGAAGGCCTAAGATAAGGTTTATGGATGTGGTGAGAGAGGACATGCAGGTGGTTGATGTGACAGAGCAAGATGCAGAGGACAGGAAGAAATGGAAACAGGTGATCTGCTGTGGCGACACCTAACGGGAACAGCCGAAAGAAGATGATGAACTTCTGAGATCACTGAATTTGATAAAAAGAAGAAAAAGTACAGTTTTGTACCTACCATAAATGTAGATGTTCGAAGATCCACATTGCTGCAGTCCTTACACTTGGGTAGTCCGCTGTCCTCGGTCGGCCCGAATATCAAAGTATTAGGCTGACGTCGGTCAAGGCGCTTAAGACTGACATCAGGACGTCAGGGTACAAATGCGCATGACCGACGTCATATCCTCAGTCTTTTCTTGCCCCAGATGTCAGAAGACCCTAAACAGAAAGGTCCAAACCAAAAGACAGCAAAAAACAACCAACCACCCTTGCACTAATCATATGAACAATATAAACAATATGTACAATATTTACAACCCAAACCACACAACCGCCTCTAACAACAGAGGGGAAGGAGGGAGGGTAAATTGGACTGCAGCAATGTGGATCTTCGAACATCTACATTTATGGTAGGTACAAAACTGTACTATGTTCTTCATCTCACATTGCTGCAGTCCTTACACTTGGGTAGAATCCCAAAGCAGAGGTAAGGGAGGATGGCAAAACTATAAAGTAGTAGGAGCTGCCAAAATGCCCTGTAAAATAGCAGTGGCAAACCCAGCCCTAGATTTAGAGTAAAGTGGAAGGTGGTAATGCTTAGAGAAAGTATGCACTGAACTCCAAGTAGCTGCCTCCAAAATATCTTTAGTTGCCACCCCTTAAAAAGCTGTAGAAGTGGCAGTAGCTCTAGTGGAATGAGGCGTAATCCCAGCTGGAACCTCCTTACCATGATGGGAATAACAGAAAGCAATACACAACCCAATCCACTTAGAAATAGTTTGTTTTGACACAGGCTTGCCCTGAGAACCCAAAGCAAAAGAAACAAACAACTGCTGAGACTGCCTGAACCATTTAGTTCTGCTCAAATAATATCGTAACTGCCTGTGTATATCCAAGGTGTGCAAAATCTTTTCCCCTTTATTTTGGGGTTTGCATAAAAAGTAGGCAAATGAATAGTTTGGTTTAAAGCCACACTAGAAACCACCTTAGGCATAAAGGAAGGATTAGTACGTAAAGATACCCTGTCCTTATGGAAAATTAAGAAAGGCTCAACTGCCATAAGGGCCTGTAATTCAGAAACCCTTCTGCAGAGGTAATGGCCAACAAAAAAGCAGTCTTCCATGATAAATATTTCAACTCGGCAGTAGCTGCAGGCTCAAAAGGTTGTAGAGTGAGTTTCTCCAACACAAAATTGAGATCCCAAGCAGGAGTAGGAGCTCTACGTGGGGGTCTTATATTCTTCGCCCCTCTAAGGAATTGCTTAAACAAAGGATGAGAAAACAATGGTGGATCACAGTCATAGTGAGCAGAAATTGCTGCAGCATGAATCTTAATAGAAGAGAAGGACAATCCTCTGTCCAGTAACTCAGCAAGATATTGAAGAGCCACACTTAAATTAGGCTTAGCAACATCAAATTCCTTTGCTGCACTCCAAAACAAAATTCTCTTCCATTTATCTGCGTATACTTTCCTTGTACTAGGCCTTCTGGCCTCCAAAATAACATTCAAAACTTGCTGCTGAAGCTGAGACCCTCCAGGGTTTAAAACAGAATATGCCAGGCTGTTAGGTGAAGAGAGTGAAGTTTGACATTGAGTAAATGACTGTTCTCTTGAGACAACAGGTGTGGAATCGAAGGCAAAGGCCATGGAGGCTCCCGAACCAGACTTCTCAGTAATGGGTACCAGTGCTGTCGAGGCCAATCTGGAGCAATTAGAATCATCTTTGGCTTGTCCTGTCTGACCTTTAGGAGTACCTTTGGGAGGAGAGGCAGAGGTGGAAAGGCATACACATGAAGATTGCTCCAATTGAAAGAAAGAGCATCCACTTTCCAAGCTGTGGGATGAAACCTTTTTGTGCAAAACTTTGGCAGCTGGTAGTTTAGTGGAGAAGCGAACAGATCTATGTCTGGAGTTCCCCATAACACTGTCAATTTCTGAAATACATGAGGATCCAATTTCCACTCGTGGGGATCCATAATTCGTCTGCTCAACACATCTGCTAAGGAGTTCTGTGCTCGGCAGAAACCTTGCCTGAAGATTGAGCTGTAAACTGAGAGCAGTCTCCCACAAAATCATTGCTTGCCTGCATAGAGGATAAGAGTGTGTTCCTCCTTGCTTGTTGATGTACCACATGACAGTTGTGTTGTCTGTTAGAACCAACACCTGCCCTGGAAGAAGTAAATCCTTGAAAGCTATTAATGCAAATTGGACTGCTAACATCTCCTTCAAGTTGATATGTAGATGTTGTAGTCTGGCAGGCCACGTGTCTTGTATCCACTTTCCATTTAGATGAGCTCCCCAAGCTTTGTCTGAGGCATCTGTCGTTAGAATCTGACTCGCCTCTGGCGGGTCACAGAGAGTCCCTTGTTTAGGTGACATTCCTGAGCCTACCACAAAAATTCCTTTTGAATGCAAGGTATTATCTGAATGACAGTGTCCATATCTTGGCAGTGCTGTGTCCATACATTTTTGAGATACCATTGTAGCTTCCTCATATGCAGTTTGGCATTGGGAAGTACCAGAATACAAGATGCCATGAACCCCAAGGCTTGAAGGACTGTCCTTGCAGTCAGCCTGGACTGATGAGACAATTGATGGAAGTAAAGGGAAAGATTCTTTTGTTTGTCCGGGGTCAAAAGGCCATCTGGGATGCTGTATTCAGTCTCACACCCAGAAAGCACATGTCCTGAGAGGGTACTAGACTGGACTTTATTTCGTTCACAGAATACCCCAGGCATCTTAGCACTGCTATCACATATTGCAAATGATGAAGAAGCTCGTCCCTTCCTTTGGCCAGAATCAGGCAATCGTCCAAATAAGGATAGATCTGTATTCCTTTTAGCCTGAAGAAAGCTATCACTGGAGCCAGAACCTTTGTGAACACTCTGGGCAGTAGATAAGCCAAAGGGCAATGCAGAGAACTGATAATGAGAAGTCCCAGCTCGAAAACGCAGATACTTCCTGCAACTTAGCCTGATAGGAACATGAAGGTAAGCTTCCTTGAGATCCAGAGTCACCATCCAGTGATCTTTGCCCAGCAGAGGTAAAAGCTGTTGTAACGTCAACATTTTGAACTTGGGAATGTCCAGATAAGTGTTGAGGATAGATAAATCCAAAATTGGTCTCCACGTGTTCCCCTTCTTTGGTACTAGGAACAGGCGAGAATAAAATCCTAGGCCTACTTCTGGCAGAGGGACCGGCTGTATGGCCCCTATTTGCAGCAGCAGAGAAATTTGTTTGTGAGCCTCTATTCTTTGCTGAGGAGGAACGTCTGGCATGCCTTTGAAAGGAGGCAAGGTATGGAAATAAAACCTGTAACCTTGGTGTATAATATCCAATACCCATCTGTCCTGGGTAATTAAATTCCAATTTTCTTTGAAGAGTGCCAACCTTCCTCCCAAAGGTGCTGCCAGACAAGAAGGCTCTGGCAGCTGAAAAGGTAGGTCATTGGGCCTGTTTACGAAAGGACTGGCCCCTGCCCTCACCCGAAGACTGTGCAGGTGAACTCCCTGTTCTGGGTCTGAAAGAGCCCTGAGCTCTACCCCTACCACGTCTAGATCTTCCCCTAGACTGTGAATCATAAGAAGCGTCCACCCCTTAGCAGGCCAATTCCTACTAAACTTCGGAGGCTGAACTTGCAAAAAATCTTTAACAGTCTGCATAGACTTAGCCTTGTCTTCCATTTTCTTTAAAACTGCCTCCACAGGTGAACCAAACAATACATCAGACTGTAAAGGAGCATCTAAAATCCTAGTCTTAACATGGTCAGATAAGTTCTGATCCCTCAGCCAGGCGTGCCTACGAAGAACTGACCCAGTGGCAGCCACCCTAGACGAGGCCTGTACAGCATCAAATCCACATTGTAAAGAATGCTTACCCACCTGTTCAGAAACATGTACCAAATCTTGTAATTCTTTACACTCAATGCCTTCCACCAGAGCATCAACCTTAGACTTCAATTGAGAAAGAAGATAGTTTTGATATTTCAACATGTGAAACTGGCAATTCAAAGCCCTCATAGCTAAGGTGGAAGAAGTATAGACTTTCTTTCCCCATCTATCCAAAGCTCTGGCCTCTTTATCTGGAGGAACCGGATTTTTTTACCACAGAGGCCTTGACACCCTTAGGTCCCTGACTAACTGTTTCTGGGTCTGCCCTAGGACTCTTATACAGATATTTATGAGCTTCAGGCACCCTGTAATACCTGTCCGGTTTAACAGGAGCAGGAGGCAAAGAATCAGGATTAAGTGAAGCCTCTGCAAACACATCTTCCACAACATCCAGAACAGGGGGAATAGCCAAAGGCCTATGCTGGGGTAAAAGCAAAAATTCCCTAAGCCTTTTCCTGGAATCAGAGAAGTCCTGACCTTCCCACTTAAAATGTTCCCTCATAGAATGAAGAGTCTCTGAAAAAGAAAAATCCTCTGGAGGAGAAGCAGAAGGAGTAGAATCATCCACATCAGAATCAGAATAAGGAGAATACTCCTGCAAGTCTTCAGCCGAAGACTCTGAAACATCCGAAACCTGCTCAAAACTCCCCAACTCTGGTTCCACCCTAGGCCTCTTATCAGGAGGGGGCAAAGAACCTCTAATCAAAGTAATTAAATCTTCTGCCATTTTGAGCATGTGCTTCTTGGGCACAGATCCTGAAGAACTAGGAGTGACACCAACAGAAGCTAAACCTGGCCTGCCTCTGGGAGAAGCCTTGGAAACAGAAGGAGAGGGCCTAACCACCCTAGGAAGGGAGGGAGTACAGTAACCTGAGAAGCCCCTTCAGCCTGACCTGCCTCCTGAGAGGCCACATCCTGCAATATCAAAGTCTCCCCTGGGACTCCAGAGAAGCCTCGGTGGAACCACCGGTTCCACTGACACCTCAAAGAACCGGCGTCCGCACGGACGACTCTTCTTGCCTGGGTTTAGCTGCTTTGTCTTTGCGCTTCTTGAAGGCGGCGCCGGAGCATCCGGCGGCATATTGTAATTGCACCGCTTCGAAGACCAACCTGGCACAATCTAACCTTCTCTTAATAGTGCGCTTATTAAACCTAGCACAAAAGCGACACCCAACAACGTCGTGCTCAGGCCCCAAACAAGGAATACACAAAGTATGATAATCTCTATGCGGTATCTGCTTCCCACAAGAAATACAGTTATTCACTTTTTCTGACATCCGGTAAACCACTGAGGCAAGAAAAAACTAAAATATTCCCCAACGGGGTACTTAGCCAACTTTGACTCTGTCTGAAACTCCGAATTCGAAAAATTTCAGAACGCCGAACGGCACTTGCAACGCTGCTTCTGCATCGGACCATGCGGCAAAAAAGACTGAGGATATGACGTCGGTCATGCGCATTTGTACCCTGACGTCCTGATGTCAGTCTTAAGCGCCTTGACCGACGTCAGCCTAATACTTTGATATTCGGGCCGACCGAGGACAGCGGACTACCCAAGTGTAAGGACTGCAGCAATGTGAGATGAAGAACATCTCAATGAAACCTCCATCTGGATATTAAAATGTAAAGCCTCAGCATTGCAAATTATTAAGTATACATAAGGCTGATGATTTTATGCCTGGCACCCATAATGTACACAGACACAAGAACATGCCAACTCTGCCAAACAATAAGAAGAGATAAGGACTGAACCCTTGACAATGGAGGCAAAGATCACACCACTGTGTCATCATACTGCCATAATCAGAAGGGATCTATTCTATGAAACTGTAACTGAATTAGCCTTAGTCAATTCAGTACTTCCCATTAAGACCTTCGCCCCACAACCCATCATGACTTTGCCCAAGACAAAATGCTGTATATTAACCACAGAGAAGTGCATCCAGTTCATAATACACATACAGCAAATAAGATGCATTCCATAACAGCAATAATTTGTCCAATCCTTGCCCCAGACATTATCAAATAAGATACAAGCTAATAAACAGCCTTGGCTTGGGTTACTACAATGTGTTGAAATAGGAATTGTTGAAACCTAACTGACCAAGAGTCCCTTAGCTGATGGAAATATTTGGTACTTATTGTAACTACCTTACCTCAAGGCAAACATTAACAGAGAGACACTTGGCATGAACTTACAATTAGTTGTCAACTGCTAGCCAATAAAAGGGACCAAAGCCATAAGTATAGCCATAAATTTACATTTTGTACTCAGACTTAATGTTGCACCCCCCACCCACCCATCATTTTAAAAATGCTCTCAACCTAAAAAAATGATACTCCCAGACATATAGGAAGGGGACACTATTTTTACCTGTTACCATTTATACCCATAAAAAAATATTTTTGACAGTTTACTCATTTATCATAAGTATTCTTGGTACACCACTCAAACATGAGTTTGCACAGTTCTAAACATTCTGCGCTTTTTAAGTGTTGACATCTTCAGATGTTGTTCAGAAAAAAATTTACTTGTTTAAGTACACAGAGTATGCCAAGCTACACCCTTGTGAAACACCAAACAGCTCTGCTTTCACTTCCTGGACTTGAACTGACCAGGAACAGTCATAAGCATGAAGGGGTATCTTACTATGCTACTGGCTGCTCCACAGTAACACCAGGTATCTCTCCATGTGGGTCTGTCTACACTAAACCCTCCATGCAAATCCTACCCAGCCACAATCTTTCAGGAAGTGTAGCAACAATGCAACCTCTCGTTACCAATTTGACGAGAAGGCAAAAAGTACTACACAACAAAAAAGTCAAGGACCTATTCTTTATGAAGGCTGGAAAAACACTTTCAAAAAATCCCTGAATAACGTTTAAGAAAAAATTATGACTAGACTATACACTGCACAAATGCTTAAGCAGAGATTTGCTGCAGTGATACTGGTAAAATTTATTTGTACATGATCTTTAAATAACTTAAACAGCTGACACTTTTGTTCTGACAGACAACAGCAATGAGAGAGAAGAGGGAGGGACTTTGGCAGTCAAATTACCATAAGGGGTGGAAATCAAGAGACAATGCCTTTTAACTCATTACATCTGAGTGACGCCTCCAGGTGCATCGGTGGTTAACTCCTACTGACGTCTACAGGCATCAAATATTGTTTGTTCATATTTGCATCATTAATTCCAAAACCATGCTATATATAAGGTTTTCAAAGATTTCATCTTAAAGCTTACACAATGGCAGACTCAACTACTTTAATATTTGAACTCTGTCTAGTGCAGTTAAAGAGATATTAATGTTTTTTATGAAATTAGTTTATATTGATATAGTTTTCACATTTTTCTAAATATCTCAACAACCAAGTAACACAGACTTAACTCCATAGCCTTGTATTAAAGCTTTCAACTAAATGAATAAAATGCTGCTGATAGTACATGTGTAACTTAAGTGGTTGCTGATATATTGTAAGTTGTTCACACAATATTACAAACGTGATAGTTTACTATGATTTATAAAATTCAGTTTAACACCAAAACTTAAAGAATATTAACACTATAAAAATAGCTTGTGTTGAAGGGTTTACCATTTATATAACCCCTATGGTTACAGACATATGAACATTTCTTTGAAATGTGAGTAGATAATTTGATTCTGTCAAAAGGCTTAGGCTCTACCTATTGGAAGTGACAGTGCAAACTTCCTGACTTCCACTGGAGTGAACAAGCCAGAAGTGTTGCGTTGTTGCCTCACAGTAAGATGCTGTCCGGTTCGATTCTCAGCTAGAGCGTCTTCTGCATGGAGACATGCGTGAATGGGCATACCTTCGTTGAAGGTTGTGAGTCTGGCCTGACAAGCCGATATGTAAAAATCAACTGCCGATCATTAGCGGACCGGAGTTCCGCTGTGGTGACCCCTAACCAGGAAAAGCTGAAAGACACAAACAAACCTTTGTAGCTAACAGTACTACAGGCCTACTAGTGGCTGTTAAAAATACTGCACTTACAGGAATATGCTTAAAAATGATTCTGACAGAATATTAGAATATACCAAGTACAATATAGTGGTTTACCTTTCCTCACATAGATATCCTTCAAACACGGATTACCTTTGTTTAAAAATTATGCACAGAAGGGATAAGTGATACAAAAATCTCAATAAAAAAGCCAGTGATGAAATCAGGCACAAATCTTGTAGACCGCAATACTACAGGATAAACAAGAGAATAATGCACTTATAATAAAATGCTTTAAAATGGTATTAGAATAAAACAAGTACAGTACAGCTGTTTATTTTCTTGGTATAGAAACCCTAAAAAAGAGTGATTTATTTTCATTTAAAAACATGATTTCTCTTTCTTTCAATCTGTGGCTTGGAAAAAATGGCAGCTAAACGGTCTGCTTCAGGGTTATTTCAGTAACAAATTAGGTATAAAGTGGGCTGGTACACATGACCACTTTTTAATGTCTGCAGTTCTGAAGCATGCCTAGCTGAGAGGACTGCCACCAAAAACAGTGCCTTCCATGAAAGGAATTTGATAGGGCATAAGATTGCTAGTGCAAGTGGGGGCAATGCCAGTTTCTCTACATAGCAAGTCCAGTTGTGGAGCCATGTCTTTCTTGGGAGGCCTAAGGTGAACCACTTCCCCTCTAATAGTGCTTAACACAAAGTCTGGCAAAATGGAGGAGGGAACCAACAGGAAAACAAGCTGAAATAGTAAAAGCATGAACCTTTATGCAAGTATAAGATAAGCCAGATATGTAGTGGTCTGATCAGCATTCCAGGACCAGTGTCACATTAGCCTTTATGGGATCTAGGTCTCTGGAATGGCACCGGGAACAGACTTTTCCATTTTGCTATATATAATTTTCTTGTATTAGGTTTCTTAGCCTTTTCCATCATATTTAGCACACACTAAAATAATATATGTCTGACTGGGACTAGGGATAGATTATCCAGGCTGTCATCATTGGTGTGTGCCTTGTTCTGAGTTAGGAATTATACTCTCTTTAGCAGTGCCTCATGTTTTCGTTTTGCCATAACAACTAGAAGGAACGAGTGCGGCCTTGGCCAAATGGGAGCTATGAGGATAATTTTTATTCTCTTCTTCTGTGCTTTTGTCAATACCTTAGGGATCAGGGGTATGAGAGGGAAAGTATACACAAATAGATCTGTTCAATCTATGGAGAGGGCACCTGCTATCCAGGCTCCTGGAGTTGCTATCATTGAGAAGAGTTGTCTCAGCTGGCTGATCAGATCCAAACATGTTTGTTGCTGGTGCACTCCACTTGTCTGTAAGATCTATAAATGTGTCCTGTGAAGCATCTGTTTGTGTTGGTCTGCAATTGTCCTGCTCAGCTTATCTGCTATCACACCTTGGTTTGAAGGGATGTATGTTGCCTTCAGAGAGATTCTCTTCTACAAATGCTACTTCTCAGGCATGCATGACTAACCTTCACAGCAGGTAGAAGTGAGTGTCCCCTTGTTTATGCACTGTATCACTGTGGAGATGTCTGCTTGGACTTAAAGGACTCCCTCTGCTACAGTTGAGATACATGTTTTGAAAACTAGGATACGAGCCATCATTTTTCAAGGCTGATGTGTTTGTTCCTTGTACTTTGTCACTAAACTCCCTGAACCTGGAGACCCTTCTTAATGTCTCCCCTGGCTACACCACAGGAGTCTACTGTCAGTATTACTGTGTTCCTTCTTTTCCCTGAAGGGCACCCTTACCCAAGAGAAAATGCTAGTTGAGTTCCACCATGAGATTTATTCTCTGATACATGGCAGCAGAGAATAAAGACTTCCAAAGGGCAGAGATTGTGGCTTTATCTGCTCCTTAGATGCCATTGAAGCTTACTCATATGAAGCCATATCCAGGGAACCAACAATATGCATGCAGCCATGTATCCTAACAACCTCAGATATTCCCTTGCAGTGATTTTTTTTCCTTCTGTGTCATCTCACAATGTACTGGCAGTCCTGCACAAAAATGCAAACGTACTACAAAGTGCAATGTTTTAAAGCCTGATTTTGTCGGTTAATAAGTTGATGTTACCCTAGTTTCTTGAACAATGCAGTTACAATTACTGTCACCTGAGGGAAGGGGAGGCAGTGACATTAAGACCAGCATGTGCTACTTTCATCATCTTCACAGAAATTCTGCTAATCCTTCTTTACGCAGAGATGTTAAGTAGTGGAAGGTAATTAAAAACAAGGTTAAACCATGACTACAAAATGACAGCCAGGCATGTACAAACACCTCTCAAGTGTTTCTCATTATGAGGAACATTCTTCATTTTGAGTTTTAAAACATCCACGTTCCTCACAGTTCGACAATTACAGGTTCTGTTACACATTCCATGTTAAGATTTTTTTTTAAAGTGATATCCATGACAAACAATACTGAACTTAAGTAAAAATAAACACATTTTAGCCTTCTTGTGAGCACCAACTTGAAGTTGTTAGTAAGGTGCTAGTAAGTGTTCCACATGTTGCCCATTTCTTCCAAATTATCAGAGGTAGCATTCCACATTTTGGAGATGGAAGATCGAGAGTTTTGTATACATACAATGCAGTCAAACACAGCACTTTTGATTAGGTATGGTAAAAAAACAGCAGGATTTTAGATTTTAGGTCAATGGAAAATGTTAACTTTTAAAATAAAGAATGACATTCTTAAAACCTCAAATGATCTTTCTGAAAAGCAAAATCATGTTAATGGGTTTCTTAGCAGGTCTCTTGGCTTCTCAACTTCACTGCAGAGTACCACCCCAAATGATATCCAAATAACAGTATAAAAATGTGATTCTAAAAAAATCTATTTCAAATGGATGCAATCCCTTAATTTTATTTTTTCAGAAAGGAAAGGCTGCTTATCCTCATGAATTTTCAGTTGATTACCATTCGTACAAACTTCCCCTCAAAAAATACAGCTCGGAAAAGCTGCCTACAAGTCTGTTTCCTAAGTAAAATCATAGAAAAAGGGACTGTATCATACCTCTAAAGAAAACATTATTACTAATGTTGGTTCTAAAAACAAGTAAACCCGATAAAGCTCACAGACATTTAATATGCCACCCCAGGCAGTTCACTGCCTTTACAGCAACTTCAGTTCTTCTATTTTACTTCAGTCCTGCAAGTGGCAGTCATAAAAATTTGCTTCACGAGTGCTATATATAATAAACTGCAACATTTCTGAAATTTAAAAATCACAAGAGGAACAGAATATACTGATGGCTGTCTTCCACAAAAAATCACAATCTGTGAGGTTCCTATGAATGTGCAAACAGTGGGCTATGCCCAGAAGAAAATGTGCAGGTGGTTGAGCTCAAATTCCACAGAACATCAAATGCTGAAATCACAAGAAGTTGAGGAACAAAATGTTAATGACTCTTCCACAACTCACCAACAGTGTGGTTTCCATGAATGTGCCAGCAGTGACTCCTTTCTTTTGGAAGTTTCCCCCCTTCTTTCTATTATGCAACCATGGCGTTGATACAGAAGCTTATTATCGAGTTTTGCCTTAAAGCCACTTCAGGTAGTGTAGTGCAGGTTCTGTTCAACACTGGCTGCTTGCTGACATTAAGATTTTAACTGTGACCCTCAGAATAACAGAAATGATAAAATGTTGGGGAGTATACACAAACTCAGACTATAGTACCTTCACATATTCCATCTATTCTAAAGGTACAGCATCTTTTGGTTTTAGTGTTCATGTTCATTCACATAAGCAGAACAGAAATGGAGGGAAAGAATCCTTTCTGCACTTTAAAGGTATATGGGAAAATCCTCTCATCCCCAAGTAAAGAACACAGAGGTTTAATGGTGAATTTCAGAATTCTCTTTTTGCCTTTAAGTGCAGTTTAACTTTTGTAGTTTCACAACAAACAGGATCACTTCTCACACTTCTGCACAGCCATGCAGAGCCCCAACAAATATACTGTGGAAGGTGCACAGCAACTAAGACACTGCAGGTTAATTAGGGAAATGTAATACAGCAAGTAGAATGTATTTGGAAAAAGAAAAAAAATGTCTTGCTCTACCCAAACAAAAGGCAATTCAATACATAGCTGACTGCTGTTTAAAAGGCATTAATGATGGAAAAGAAACCACAGGTATAAGCAACGGAAATTTGGTCTGTGTCTCACACAGGGCCACACCCACCATAATCTTTCATACAGAAATCCTATCCCTAGTAATCTTATCTGCCAACACATACTGCAGGTTTTGAGGACTTTACCTAACACACTAAGGGACAACAACAGCTATATCAAATAAATTTGTTTTCAAAAATATATCAGTGAATTGTTTTATATATTTTGGTTCACACATTTACACTTAACAGTGATGGTTTAGTTTGCAGGGTCATGAAATTGTTTTGGCCAGTGCAGGTATGGTATTTAACCACTGTGTGTGCTTGCGTGTGTATCTATAGTACCAAACACAATCAATACATGCACGGATACATATATATAGAAATACATAATGCACATCTACAGACATATTTACACACACACACACAATTACAAAGATGCACAAAATCCACTACATCTGCTGTATTCACCAACAAATTACAAGACTCTATGTCTCTCACAGCAGCTTATAAATGACATCTCAAATACATACATTCTCAAAACATACGTATTTCAGATCATCATCTTGTTAGCTAATGTAAAAATACTTAAAATGCTTTTTCTACATGGGCAAGTCCCACCCCATACCCCTTCCTTTATTATTTTTACTGAATGGCACTGTACCCTGGAAAAAGTGTGATCACTGCAAGTAATGAAATACCCCACTATTAACAAGGAGTCATATACGACATCAGCAATGCAGGCACAGAGACTCCTGTATTTTGTAAACATAAATTCAGTGGACCACACTGTCAATACAACTAGGAGTGCAAACATACTGGATCTGGTCCTCACTAAGATGGGAGAGTGCTGCGTACCCCCTAGGGTAATGTTATTTCTGGTAAGGTCAGACCAGAAAATGGTCTCCTTTGAAGTAAAAAATAAAACCTGGAACCCCTGCTAAACCTGGAATGTTCAGAACTACTGTAAGGCTAACTTCCTGCTAATAAGTGACAACCTGGCAACATTTCAAGCCCCTGCAAATCTGGAGAACACTGCTGCCTGAGTGGAACTGTTTACACAAACCCTATACAAGTATGTTAATAGCTGCATAAAGGCAGCTGTACCCACCAGGAAGAAGTGCAGAACTAACTCAAAAACAAGCCACCCTTGTATAATCACATCATCAATAGGCTGTATAATAGAAGGGAAAAAAATCATGGCAAAAGTTAGGAGGCGTGGCATTCAGCAGGATAAAAACACTGTCATCAAACTAAACAATTCAGAGGACAAAGAAGGCCTAACAAAGGCAAATTTGAGATAAATTTGGCCTCCCAGGCCAAGGACAACCAGAAGGCATTCTTTAGTTATGTCCATGACTTTGAAGCCAATATACAATTGTGTACAGAGCTCACTATTAATGTAGCCACCTATACTGATCTAGAAGATATAGCAAACCTACTGGCCAACAAATTCAGCTTTAACTTCATCTCCCCCCCCTTCAACCTTCCCTCAAGAAATACCATCAAATATAACTTTCCCTACTATCACTAGGAAGCAAGTCCTTAATACTCTCTAAGGCAAGAACAGTGCATCAGTGGGCCCAACACAATATCCTAGGATATCTTATAAATAGCATGGAACATGACCTATCAAGGCCTCTGCAATTGCTATTTAACTGTAGCCTCCGAACAGGCTTTGTGCCTCATGAATGGAGAAAGTACAGTTTTGTACCTACCATAAATGTAGATGTTTGAGTGTTCACATTGCTGCAGTCATCACACTCGGGTTATCTGCCGTCAGGCGGTCCCGCAGTCAGTCCGAGTTCCAAAGTCTTGATCCGGCATCGGTTGCTGTCGCTTCTTCCCTGCCGTCAGTGCGACAGGGGTATAAAAGAGGCAGCCAACGCCATTTTCTTCAGTTTTTCTTGCCCCAGATGTCAGGTGCCCCCAAATAGGAAGGCAATACATAATCCTAAGTAAATTACAGAAGTAGAAAACAATAGCTACAGCTGTAAGCAAATACACCATATAGAAATACATCTTAGAGATTGTATAAACAGGGAGCTATAGCTAAAACCCAGGTAAGAAGAGGGGAAGGTGGGATGGTAACCTGGACTGCAGCAGTGTGAACACTCGAACATCTACATTTATGGTAGGTACAAAACTGTACTATGTTCATCGTGTTACACTGCTGCGGTCATCACACTTGGGTTGAATCCCAAAGCTAAGGCTGGGTGATTGGTACTAAACAGGGTTTGGAGAAGCTAGTAGGTCCTGAAAACTGCAGTGGCAAAGCCAGCTCTGGTTTTTGAGTATAGAGGTAAGTGGTAGTGCTTGGTAAAGGTGTGCACTGAACTCCAAGTTGCAGCTTCCAAAATATCCTTGGTTGGTACCCCTCTGAGGAAGGCTGCTGATGTTGCTGTAGCCCTGGTGGAATGAGGCCTAATGTTACCAGGCACAGGTTTCCCATGGTGTGCGTAGCAGAAACGGATACAATGTCCTATCCATTTTGAAATGGTTTGTTTTGATATACGCTTTCCTTGAGATCCTGCAGCACAGGATACAAAAAGCTGATCAGATTTTCTGAAAACCTTTGTTTTATCCAAGTAGAAACGTAATTGCCTGTGAATGTCCAAAGAGTGTAGGAGCCTTTCCCCTTTATTCTGGGGGTTTGGATAAAAGGTGGGTAAATGAATGGTTTGGTTTAGAGCCACACTGGATACTACCTTTGGCATAAAGGAAGGGTTAGTTTGTAAAGAGACTCTGTCTTGATGAAAAATGATGAAAGGCTCCACTGCCATTAGGGCCTGTAGCTCTGAGACTCTTCGTGCTGAAGTTATTGCTAGCAGCAGGGCAGTTTTCCATGATAAAAACTGTAAATCAGCTGAAAAGGCTGGCTCGAAGGGCAGTAGTGTAAGTTTCTCCAAAACAAAATTGAGGTCCCAAGTTGGTGTTGATGCTCTTCGGGGCGGTCTTATGTTCTTAGCCCCTCTGAGGTACTGTCTTAATAAGGGATGTGAAAAAATAGGAGGATCCGTGTTGTAATGACCTGAAATAGCTGAAGTGTGGATCTTTATAGATGAAAAGGAAAGGCCTTTGTGCAACATCTCAGTTAAATATTGCAGAATCTGAGGAATATTTGGGACAAGAGGATTTTGACCTTTAGCCTGGTTCCAGGCGCAGAATCTTTTCCATTTGTCTGAGTAGGTTTTCCTGGTGCTGGGTCTCCTGGCCTCCAGAATGACATCCATAACAGCTGTAGAGAGAAGTGTTGACTGGTTGTTTAGATAATTTGCCATGCAGCCAGATTTAAAGTCTTGAGCTGGCTGTGTAGAATCTGATTGTTTTGCTGAGTCAGCAGGTGAGGAATTTGAGGTAAAATCCAGGGTGAGCCTTGAGCCATGTTCCTTAATATTGGATACCAGTGTTGGCGTGGCCAGTCTGGAGCAATGAGTATCATTTGTGGCCTCTCTAATCTGGCTTTTAGCAGCACCTTTGCCAGAAGAGGCAGTGGAGGAAAGGCATACACTGTTAGTGTTTTCCAACTGAATGAGAGGGCGTCCACTTTCCAAGCTAGTGTGTGGTATGTCCTTGTGCAACACTTTCGCAGTTGGTAGTTTTGGGGGGCGGCAAACAGATCTATGTCTGGGCTCCCCCATTTTTGAGTTATCATTGTGAATACTTGTGGGTCTAGTTTCCACTCGTGAGGATCCATGATATTTCTGCTTAGTTTGTCTGCCAATGTATTTTTCTTTCCTGGCAGGAAATGTGCTTGTAGTTGAACTTGGTAGGTCAGTGCTGTGTTCCAAAAGGTCATTGCTTGCCTGCATAGGGGGTAGGAATGTGTGCCCCCTTGTTTATGTACCACATCACTGTGGTGTTGTCCGTCTTTATTAGAAGTTGTACTGGATGTAGGAGGTCCTTGAAAGCTGTTAGGGCATTTTGTACAGCTAGCATCTCTTTTTGATTGATGTGGAGATGCATTTGATCTGCAGACCATTTGCCCTGAATACACTGTCCTGCCATGTGTGCTCCCCAGGCGTAATCCGATGCATCTGTTGTCATTGTTTGCCTGGCTGTGGGCAAGGTGAAAGGCTGGCCCTTGTTGAGGTGACATGCCTGAGCCCACCATAGAAACTCCTGCTGAAGGCAGGGAATTAGTGGTATTATTGTTTCCAAGCTGTGGCTGTGCTGAGTCCATACACTTTTCAGGTACCATTGTAATTTCCTCATATGCAGTTTGGCATATGGCATTAGTAGTATGCAAGATGCCATGAATCCCAAGGCTTGCAGAATTTTTCTTGCAGGGAGTTGGGACTTTGTTGCCATCATTTTGAAGTATTGAGTCAGTTGTCCTTGCTTGTGTGGCATGATATAAGCCATCTGGGCTGTTGTATTTAAGCTGCCACCCAGGAATATTATGTCTTGTGAGGGCACTAGTTTTGACTTCTTTTCGTTTACTGTGTACCCTAGGCAACTTAGTAGGTTTTTTACAAACTCCAGATGTTTTAAAAGAATGTCCTTGCTGCCTGCTTGAATAAGGCAGTCATCCAGGTATGGAAGTATTTGGATTCCTCTTTGTCTGCAGTATGCAATTACTGGTGCCAGGCATTTTGTGAAGACCCTGGGTGCAGTAGATAAGCCAAAGGGCAGTGCAGAGAATTGGTAATGAGTTGTACCTGCTATAAATCGGAGGTTTCTTCTGCAATTTTGTCTGATAGGGACATGCAGGTATGCCTCCTTCAGGTCCAAGGTTACTAGCCAAGCCTTCTTGCCCAGCATGGGAAGAAGTTGCTGTAGTGTGAGCATCTTGAATTTGGGTACTTCCAGGTATGTGTTTAGAATTGAAAGGTCCAGAATAGGTCTCCAGGCTTTGTCCTTTCAGGGAACCAGAAAGAGTCTTGAGTAAAATCCTTGTCCTTGTTCCTGTGTATGAACCTGTTCATAGGTTCATACTAGGCTATCTGCCCTAGGGCATTTATAAGCCTAGCCAGAGTGAGTTTGGCTTTCGCCACCCATTTTAAATTAATTTTGCTATGCCCTTTTTCGAGATTAGTATACTGTGCCTCTGTCTGACAGTGACACAGAAGTGATACCCGGAGTAAACGTATGATCTCCCATCCACTCATCAAGATTCCTCTTGAAGACAGTCAATGAGGGACTCTGCCTAACCTGGACTGGGATTTTATTCCAGATTGAAGGGAGCCTCTGGGTTATGAATCTGTGCCTCCAGCATGTCCTGTTTATTTCAGTGCTGAGGTTCAAGTCTCTCGAGCGCGTAGCTCGATGGGATTTGGATTTTCTGAGGTGCAGCATGTCCATTAATTCCGGGTTGGACATGGCTTTATACGTCAGGCACAGATCGCCTCTGAGCAGGTGGTATGCCACTGAGTAGAGCTGGAGTTTCTTTAACCGGACAGCATATGGCATCTATTTGAGCCCTATGATCCTCTTGGTGAGGTACTTTTGGGATCTTTCCAGTTGCTGCAGGTGTCTGGTAAGGTACATCCTGAAAGGGGGCATTGTACGCAATTATGGGCCTGATGAGGGATGAGTAAAGAGGCACAATGACCTCCCCTGATCTAGATGTGAATCCCTTCATGATTAGGTGGGCTATATAAAATGTTTTTCTAACCACTTTGGCCACGTGGTTGTCAAATGAGAGATTGCTATCAACTTGGGTCCCCAGGTCCCTAATTACTTCTTCTGTACTTAATGGATTACCACCTATGTGGTAATTTGTGGGCACTTTGTTTTTGCCAAAGGGGATGACTACACACTTTTTGGCATTTAGCTTGAGGCCATGGCTCTGGCACCAGTTGTCTGTTTCTATGAGGCCCTTTTGGAGGATGCTTGCGTCGGCTGGAGAGTCGATTATGGCGCCCAGTTTGCAGTCATCTGTGAACTTAGTCAGCCACAGTCCTTCTGTGTTGGCCTGTACCTCCGAGAAATATATACCGAACAAGAGAGGTCCCAGGACTGAGCCTTGTGGGACGCCACTTGTAACTGGATTGGAGTCTGACATGGCTCCAGCAATTCTAACCATGTGGGTTCTGTCCTTGAGCCAGTTTGCAACCCATCTAGTGACATAGGGGTTTATATTTAAGCTGGCAAGCTTATCTATAACGCCCGAGTGGGGTATTGTATCGAAGGCTTTTGCGAGGTCCAGGTAGGCTGTGTGGACCACCTTCCCCTCGTTAATGGCCTTGGTGACTGTTTCAAAGAAATCAACCAGGTTTAAGAGGCAGAATCTGCCCTTAACAAAGCCGAACTGGGTAGGATCCAGTGTCTGTAGGTCCCCAATATCTTTATTTACAAGGTCCATGATGATCCTTTCCATAGCTTTGCAGACCAAGCTAGTCAGGCTTATGGGGCGATAGTTTCCAGGATCCGTTGAGGCACCACCTTTGTGGAGAGGGACCACTGTTGCTGTACGCCAATCTTTGGGTACATATCCTGTAGTAAGGCTGAGATTGAACAGTAGTTTTATGTTTGGGTTTAGCTCTTCTTGGAGTTCATGTAGGACGCAGCCTGGGACACCGTCTGGTCCCATTGATGCTGTGTTTTTTGCTTTGGAGAGGGCAGCTCTTACCTGAGCATCTGAGATGTCAGGGGGGCAGCACTCTGCTGGGATAAATATTTGCCCTTTGGGGGGGGGGTTTGCATTGAACCTGTCAGCTAGGATGTTGGCAATATCTGTGGGTTCGGTGTATTTTTTGTCATTTTGGACTAATTCTGAGCATATCTGGGAATTCCCACCCAGGTTCCTAACATAACTAAAGAAAGCCTTGTGATTATCCTTAGTGTCCTGTGCAATTTTTCTCTCGAAGCTGGCCTTAGACGATTTTATGAGTGCCCGTAGTTTTTTGCTAATACTGATCAGAGATGCCTTCCCTTTTTGGGATTTTGCTCTATCATGTAGTAGCTTCCTCCTTCTATTGTACAGTTTGTTTATGGCTGGGGTCCACCAGACAGGATGTCTGCCTTTGGAGGATTGGGTCTTGGTTTTATTTGGGATTGCATGATCCATGCATTCCTGAAGGTGTTCATAGAATGCGTTTATAAAGGATTCTGCAGTCTAGGCCGTATTTTCCACAGGCCCGGGGGCTTTGAAGGATTTCACCACGGTTTTGAGGAGTGTGAAATTTGCTTTAGAGAAGTTTTTCACTGTGGTTTTCAGGGGAAGGGGGTGGAGTCGGGATGTGAATATCCAGTGAGATTAGTTTATGGTCTGATCTTACCAGTGAGGGATACACTTCTGGTCTGGAGCACAGAGTCCCCATGTTGGTGATGATCAGGTCCAGTATGTTTTCCCCTCTTGTGGGAGTGGTAACAAGTTGTTCCATAGTATTTGAGTTTATAAATTCTAGGAAACTTTGGGCTAGGGTGTTGGATCTAGAGTAATGCTCCCAGTCCATGTTTGGGTAGTTGAAGTCGCCCAATATAATGGTGTTTGGAGAGACCTTCATATTTTCCAGTGTTCTCAGGAAGGCCGAGTGGGGTTCCTGGGTTTGGGAGGGTGGTCTGTAGCAGGCTATAAACTGGAAGGCAGTTTTACCCACTGTTAGTTGCACATGGATAGTCTCTGATGCTTCGTGCTGTGCCACCAACCTGGAGGTGTGGGTATCTTTGACGAATATTGATACCCCCCCTCCTTTTGTGGTATGGTCCAAGTTTTGGGGACGAAAAGCATGGTATGAGGTATAACCTGGTAGTGTTGTGGTGCTCTCGGGAGCCTTGAACCAGGTTTCTGTTACTGCACAGATATCGATGTTCTCCATGCTAAGGAGAGTTTCGAGTGTGTGCATCTTGAGGTTTAGACTTCTGGCATTGAGTAGCATTACTCTTAGTTTCTTATCCCTTGTGATACCTATGGAGGTGGGTTTGTCTTTTGAGCCTTGCCTAAAAAAGGTACTATGGGGGTAGCAAGAGCCTTTGCCAATATCTGAAAGCCCAGGGGTGACAGGTGCAAGCCATCCCTAGCGAAGCATCGTGGCTTGTTGAGCATGTCATCTCAGGCTGACAGGCAATGGATCCCCTTTGAATGACACCAATACTTAAGCCAATTGTTGAAATTGATCATCTTGTCTTCATATTGTGGCATCATTCTTGGTGAGGGTAAGATGCTACTCAAGGTCAGGGTTATACCGGCCTGGCTACATGCTCAGAGAGCTCCTCTGTCTCTTTTCATGTAGTCCAGGGAGGCTGAATGGCTCTCATGTCCATGAGTGCTGTAATTTGTCTTTGAGCCTCTGCCCGTTGATTTGATGGCAGGTTTGGCATCCCTTTTATCATTGGTAAAGTGTGAAAGTGCAACCTGTATCCTTGAGTTACAACATTTAGGACCCATTTGTCTTTTGTGATGATGTGCCAATTGTCTGCAAAAAGTCTAAGTTTTCCTCCCAAGGGAGCTGCCAAGAGGGATTTGCTTGGCAGTCTGAGGGGTAAGTCATTGTGATTGTCTTCTGATAGTTTGAGACCTGTAATCTCCTTCTTTCTAGGTTTTGGCACCCCATTGTTGTGGCTTGTAAGAGCCTTGTGGCTGACCTCTGCCCCTTGGGCGTCTGTATTTGCCACTCTGTGGTCTGTCAGAAGTTGGAAAGGACCAGTTTTTGGTTGGCCAATTTCTGCTGAAACAAGGGGGTTGAACCTGTAAAAAATCCTTGACCGTCTGCATAGATTTTGCCTTATCCTCCATTTTCTTTAAAACCTCTTCTGCTTTCACACCAAATAAAACATCCTGCTGTAAGGGTGCATCCAATAACTTTGCTTTAACATGATCAGGTAAAGTTTGTTCTTTTAACCAAGCATGCCTACGAATGACAGACCCTGTTACAGCTGCTCTGCAAAAGGCTTCCAATGAATCAAACCCACATTGCAAAGTATGTTTTCCCACTTGTTCTGCTGCATGCAACAAATCTTGCATTTCCTTGTAATCAGGCTGGTCTGTATGTGTGCTCATTTTTTGTTTTAATTGAGACATCAAATATTGTTGATATTTCAGCATGTGAAACTGACAATTTAAGGCCCTCATAGCTAGAGTAGCTGAGGTATATACTTTCTTTCCCCATCTGTCTAGTGCTCTAGAATCCCTTTCAGACGGTACAGGATTTTTAACAATAGAGGCCTTAACCCCTTTGGGACCCTGGGAAATGGTTTCTGGGTCAGCAACAGGGCTTTTATATAGGAATTTATGTGAGTCAGGGACTCTAGTATCTGTCTGGTTTGCCTGGTGCAGGAGGTAATGAATCTGGGTTAAGGCTAGATTCTGAATAAACATCATCCACAATGTCTAACACAGGTGGAATAGCAAGGGGTCTGTGCTGGGGTAGTAAGTGGCACTCTCGGAGCCTTTTCATAGAATCAGAGTAATCCTGGCCTTCCCAGTGGAACTGTTCCCTCATGGTATGTAAAGTTTCCCAAAAGAGTAGTCTTCTGGGGGAGATGTTGAAGGAATAGACTCTTCAGCATCAGAGTCTTCATAAGGGGGAAAAGAGTACTCCTGTTCCTCAGAAGAATCTGAGGTAATGGAAACCTGGTCAGAGGAAGCGTAGTCCTTCTCCTGTCTAGGCCTTTTGTCAGGTGGGGGATGGGAATCCCTGATTAGGGTAATTAAGTCTTCGGCCATCTTAAGCATCTGTTTCTTAGGCATGGGGCCTTGCACTGGAGACTGCTGTACAGGCTTCCTTACTTTTAATGGAGTTTTCAGTTTTGCAAAGGATTTAATAGTCACCTTCAGCAACTGACGGCCTTTCAACTGCACCGGAATCCCCTTCAGCCATGGAGTCGGAAGGGCCTAAAGATAAAAGCTCTGGAGGCCCTGCAATCTCCGCTTGGGAGTCGGATGCAGGCTGGGGTTCTAAATAAGCAGTTGTCAGGGGCTGCGTAGACGCCTCACTGAAAACCGGAGAACCGGCGACTAGCCTAGCAGAGGCCTCAGTGTCTGGTTTGGCTCTCAGCTGCCTGTCCCGGTCGTCGGTTGCTCCGATGGCATGGTATAATTCAATTTTCTACCAAAATAATGTCGGGCGAAATCAAACCGAAGTTTAATAGTTTGTTTGTTAAACCTAGCACAAAACCGACAACCTGTGACGTTGTGGTCTGGGCCTAGGCAAGAGATACAATAAGAATGAAAGTCCTTATGAGGTATTTGCTTCCCACAAGAAATGCAATTATTAACTTTTTCTGACATCGGACTGAGGCAAGAAAAGGTTCCCCAATGGGGTACTTAGCTTTATTGAAGACTTCGGTCTGAAATTCGATTCGAAAATCTCAGGAGTCGGCCAACCGGCACTTGCGAACTGCTTCTGCTTCGGGCACTGCGCAGCAAGAAAGACTGAAGAAAATGGTGTCGGCTGCCTCTTTTATACCCCTGTCGCACTGACGTCAGGGAAGAAGCAACAGCAACTGATGCCAGACCAAGACTTTGGAACTCGGGCCGACTGCGGGGCCACCTGACGGCAGATAACCCAAGTGTGATGACTGCAGCAGTGTAACGCGATGAACATCAGCCATACCGCTGCACAAAGGTCGGCCATCTACAGATCGTGGAAACTAAAGACCCATAAGTCTCACCAGTCTCATATAGAAATGACCAATAATGACATAGGAAACTTCCAGACACTGGACCCAATCCAATTTGGTTTTGTCAAGGGCAGGCCATCAGTACTCAACCTGGTGGACTTCTTTGAGGAGGTCACCAAAGCAATGGCTGAGTGCAACATGGATCACCCTGCCTAATTTGACTTGACCAAGGCATTTGACACAATACCCACCCGGGTATTATTGACAAACTAAAGGTTAGATATAAACCCTTATGCCACTCACTGGATAACCAGCTGGCCTATGAAGTAAGAACTGGGCAGTTTAGCTCTACAAAGAGGCCAGTCACAAATGGAATCCCTCAGGGATTGGTCCAGGGATGCTCCTTTTTGGCGTTTATTTCTCTGAAGTCAAGGGCCTCTGGCTGACCAAATTTTCAGATGACTGCAAATTAGCAGCAGTCACAGAATTCCCCACTGACACAAATACTCTCCAGAAAGGGCTGACACAGACAAATAATTGTGTCAGAGCCATGGACTAAAAATAAATGCAAAGAAATGGATGACAGTATACGCCGGCAAAGTCATCCACAACTAGTAACTATCGCAATGATAACACACCACTAAGAGGTGTCCCAGTAGTCAGGGGATGGTGGCGGGGGAGGTTTGCACAGACAGTAAAATAACCTTTGGCCATCATATGTCTACAATACAGAAAAAAATCATTCTATGCTGTGTAACTTACAAACAAAGGTATGGCATCTACGTCCAAGGAAGTCACTGTTCCGCTGTATTCAGCATTCATCAGACCTGTCACTGAGTACAATGCCCCCTTTGATATGTACCTAACCAGGCACATCCAACAATTTGTACTTCCACAGAGGTTTCTCATTAAAAGAATACAAAAGGCGTAAGTAACATGTCCTGTGCAGACTCAGTGCCCTCTCCCTGCATTCTGTCTCCTACAGGCTGCTAAAGGAAGATCTATGCCTGGCATACAAGGCATTGTCAGACTTCACCCTGATGGGCCTCCTGCATATCCACAAAACAAATAGCACAAGAATTACCCATTCTGAAATATTGTACCTTGCCTGTGATATAAACAGGACCTGCTGGAGACAGGTATGTATGCCAGAGACTACCTTCTCTGGAACAGGCTCCCTATCCACGTGAAGCAGAGTTCCTCCCTAACCGAATTCAACTGTAACTTGGACAACTGGATGGGGAACAGGAAATTCATCCCTGGTTTGGTACCCATGTCTTTAAGGGACACAGGCATCCTATAAATGGTTCATTTCCCAGGCCCCTGCTTACATTTATTAAGGGTAGCAAAACTTGTCAGAGATTTGGGGTGCATGGCTAGGCTTAAAAAGGCTCTTGTGGTCATTAGCCAAGTACACACCTATGAATCTCTAAGTAGGACTACTGCTTCTACAGTTACTCGAACACTAAACTGCAAACACAGCAGAAATTAAAACATCCTTTTCTTCTGCACGCAACACAATTCAAGCCAAGCTTTCACATAAAAAGCATCAGGTAGTAATGGATCCTATACTATTACTGCCATTCTGCTGTTTGCTTATAACTTCTGTTTCAGCTGATTTCACTGCTCTTATTCATCTTAGATGGTTCTCTTCATAAAATGTCAGTAAGGTTGATACCTATAGTGACAAGTTATATAGCACACTTTCACAATTCATCTTCTGAGCAAGTGTTTCCTTTAGGTATGCTTAACAGCACTACACAAGACTCCTTAATGGTTCAGCAATACCTCTTGTATCATTTTACAAAAGTAATATTTGATGGAAATTTGTCGTCTTACTTATAACCGTGTTAACAAGCAGGTGAACTAGTCCAAAGGACCCTTTTAAGTCATAACTGAGTCTCAAGGAATGTTCAGAATGATGAAGCATGCAGTCTAATAATAACAATACACCTCAAAAAAAAAGATATAATGAATGATATGTACTGTACTACATCTGCACAGATTTTTCACAGACACAAAACTAATTCTCTCCTTCTCCTACGTTCAATATTTATTTTTTTAAATGCAACTACAGACACTTTTTCAAGGCTTCATAAAATACCCATATGTATCACAGCAGTCAATACTGCAGTGAATAAATGCCACGTTATGATAATGGCTTTTAAGATGATGTGTAGGACAAAGTTTTACAAATTTAATTCAACATATTGGTAACTATCATAAGAACTATTAATATCCTTTTAAACAATTTCTGAAACAAATGTAATGACTGCTTACTACACTTTTTAAAATAATAACACCAACTCTATACTCCAAAGATAACTGCTTGTCCTCAGTAAACCATCAGCACATCTAATGAACAATCTATTAGGTCAGTAAAGTCATATGTGGTAAATACTGGCCAGCAAGATGTAAAACCAGTGTTAATTACTCTGAGCAAAGTGATTTTGGGATATGGTGTAAAACCTCTGAGCCAACTGGTGTAAAATATCTTCCAGTAACTGCAGTTTCCCTATCCTCATTTCGGGGAACAGATGATCACTCTTGTCAGAGTCTGCATGGTTCTCCACATTCCATCAGTACCAGTAAGCTGTTGTGCAGTGAAAATGCACAGTAATGTCCTGCTAGTTTTATCATCATTTATAGCCAAAGAAATGTGTTTTTTATGTATTCTGTGTAAAAGTGAGTCTCACCTCATAAAATACCACATACATTCCACTATAAAATAATTTATTATTCCTGAACCACATTTTGTTTGGTTGAAGATACTGTTTAAGAGACATGCATATACTTCTTGTTTAAACAAATCATGTTGTAAAATTAATATAGAATTCTCTATTTCTGCTTAAGTCACCTGAGAAAATGATTAAAAATTAGATTTATTTATTTTTTTTGCTTTTCTCAACATATTTTCAGAAAGAAACAAAGACAGATAAACTACCGGGATTGAGATACAGTTTACAGTCCTCTCTTAATCCTTTTTTACCATACTGACTCTATTAACTTTTCAAGTCATACATGAACATAGATAATGAAGTACCTTCTTCTTTCGGCTTTTCCAGGTTAGGGGTCGCCACAGCGGAACACCCGTCCGCTCATGATTGGCAGTGGAGTTTTACAGTGTCGAGTTGCCAGCTGGATGCCCAACCTTCCACAGAAGGCACACACACTCACGCCTAGCCCAATTTAAAGTGTCCAGTCCACCTACAGCATGTCTTTGGGATGTGGGAGGAAGCCCACACGACCACAGAGAGGACATGCAGACTCTGCACAGAAGGCTCCCCAGCCAAGGATCCAACCAGAGAACCTCTTGCTGTTAGGTGGCAATGCTAACTGCAGCAGCACCGCGGTCGCCCACAGATAATGAAGTATCACTAAAGGTAAAACGTTGGTCATAAAATAGGTAAACAATCTGCCATACCATTCAGTAATATCATCCCTTGTCCTTTCCAATACATCTTGCAGCTATCAAGCATATCTAATAATATACTTTTACTAAACATAGTAATACAGCCGGATCTACCAATATGCAAAGGCAGTTTGGAAAATGTTCAGTGGAAAACTTCTGACAAGATAAGTGAAATCCTTCAGTGACAACACACATTTTTTATTTATTTACTTATTGATATTTGATTTTCATGAATGTCTGACTGGGTAGGTGCCTATTTCCAGTAGAGACATGGGGAGGAAAAACTCCAAATATATGCACATATACAGTGTTGTACTTTCTAAACATACTGTTTTTGCAAAAACTAGTGCTATACATTAGAAAATGCATACTTTTTAAAGCTTTTGAATCAAAAGAAAAAAATAAGTTATGTACTCACCATAACGTTCCATGTTGGTAGTCCATCTCACCCTTCATTTTTACATATGGGTTCGGCTCTAACTCAGCCTATTTTCAAGCTGGAAGACTTCTGGTTAGCTCATGACTAAGCAGGTATCCCATGGTGCACCAGTACAATCCCCAGATCTTGTTTGCTGCTCGCTAGAAACAGAAAAAAGAACCCCCTACCAAAACAAACTAATACTAAAGGGTCACCAACCAAGACAGCCAAATATTACCTCCAGATCTTCCAGGATGGGGGCAGGAGGGCGGGTTGGTAAAAATGAAGGGTGAGATACACTACCAACATGGAACGTTATGGTGAGTACATAACTTCTTTATGTTAGGTAGTCCAATCTCACCTTCATTTTTACATATGGGACAGCGTCCTTAGCACCTTATTCTTGGGTGGCTCATTGGAAAATACTCCTGAGCACCGTGGAGCCAAAGGATGCTCTACCCCTGGATGCCAAATCCAACTTGTAATGTGTAATAAAAGTGTGAGGGGTAGCCCACGTAGCTGCTGCACAAATATGATCAAGTGGTACCCTGGCTTGAAAGGCTGCAGAGGTAGACAGAGACCTGGTAGAATGAGCCTTGATCCTGTGGGGTAATGGTCTGCCCTCCGAATTGTAGATGAAAGCTATGCAACTAGAAATTCAATTTGACAGTGTCACCTTAGAAACTGGTAAGCCCAATCTAGAGTCGGAAAAAGAAATGAATAACTGGTCTGATTTCCGAAATTCTTTGGTACACTGCAAATAAAAACGTAGCTGTCTATGAACGTCCAGCTGATGAAAACAATATTCAGCTGCATTACAGTGATTGGGGAAGAAAACTGGAAGCTCAATGGACTGATTTACGGTGGCCTTAGAACAAACTCTGGGGACAAATTAAGGACTGGTACGTACAGACACCCTGTCCTTATGAAAGATTAAATAAGGTGGCTTAATAGACAAGGCTTGTAGCACAGATACACATCTGGTTGACGTGACAGCTACTAAATGGCATGCTAGCTCCTTTGTTTAATAATAACCACATTAATATACAGGTTCCTGATTTGGATAGTTCAAGCTCCACCAATAATAACAGGATCGATTCATCTGGTACTGTTAATTACCGATCTAGTTTATTAACACCATATAATGATCTTATGTTGGAGTTTAGGAATATTCTCAATATTAATTGGGAATTGATTTTACAAGATTCCCAATGTCGGGAGATTTTAGGTACAAAACCCCTAATGGTCTTTAAGAGAGCACCTTCCTTAAAGACAATATTTAAATGCCCATTGCGACAATATAAACCTAACAGGGGGATGTTCAAATGTGGTCACTGTAATTATTGTAAATATGTACAAACAGGGTCCACATTTTACATTAGAGGTGTTAAATATCATATTAATAATAGATACAATTGCCTAACTGAAGGGGTAGTGTACTTAGCAGTGTGCCAATTATGTCACGCTTTTTATTTTGGCAAGACCGAGCGTCAATTCAAGCAGCGTATTTATGAACATCTATACGCCATTTCTAAGAAAAATACTGTGAACGCCCTTGCCAAACACACAATAGATAATAATAATCATAAATTTCTATTCATGATAGTTCAAAAAATTACCAAGGATCCCAGAGGAGGACCTTGGAATTTGTTATTAGAGGAACAAGAGCTGCTTTGGCAGCTAAAAACCAATGCATTTGCTCCTCCAGGTCTCAATGAGACCTGTTCTATAAAATGTCTTTTGAAACTTAAGGCTCTTTTAAGATAATTTAAGAGTTTTTATTACTATATATTTATTTTTTTGATATTAAAATTTATAATCCACTTAGTATATACATGAATTGTGTAGCATTTGAATATTTAGTAACAATGTCGAAGTAAGTAAATATTTTATATAGGATACAAGAAGTATTTGTAGGTGTTGGCTTTGTTTTTTATATGTATTTCTTTCTTTCTATATATGAAGTACTTTATTTTTTAAGCAGAACTTTGTCAATGATTGTCTTATAGAAGAGTTTAATTGATTTATCAATTTATGGTTAAAATTAATTCTTCAATTGGTTAATTAACATTCTCAGGTACATAGGCTGGATGTGCTTGGTTTGTCAAATTGTCTGAGGAAGTGCGAGGATTATTTGCATGAAAGCGCTAACCATTAAAAGTTTTATATCTCCACTTGGTCCGCAGTTGGTACCGTTTTTTTTTCGTTTTACTTGTTGGTTTATTTTTTTGTGGTTTTGTGACAGCTACTAAAAACAAGGTCTTCCAAGACGGAAATTTTAAGGAAGATGAATAAGAAGTTTCAAAAGGAGGGGATGTCAATTTGTACAATGTTGTTTGTGTCTTTCGGCTTTTTCCCAGTTCGGGGTCGCCACAGCGGAACTTCGGTCCGCTAATGATTGGCAGTAGATTTTTATGTGCTGGCTTGCCGGGCCTAACGCACAACCTTCAACGAAGGAACGCCCATTCATGCATGTCAACACACAGAAGACACTCTGAGAATCGAATGGGCAACGTCTAACTGAGAGGCGACAACACTACTGCAACACCACCACCGCAAATATGTCAATTTGTATAATACAAAATTTAATTCCCAAGAATCCACAGGTTCTTGTAGCAGTGGTCTCAATAACGTGGCCCCTTTCAAAAAAGTCTTGCACAGCTTATGAGACATTAGGTTTGCATCTGAAGACCCTAAATGAAAATAAGAGATTGCTGCCAACTGGACTTTGATGGTGGCCGTGGCAGATCCCTGCTGAAAACGCTCGGAGAGGAATTCCAAAATCACAGGAATAGGAGCAGTGTAAGGATCAACATTCATTTTCTGTGTCCAAATAGAGAACCTTTTCCATTTACTGCCATACAGCCTCCTGGTTGAAGGTTTATGAGAGGATAAGAGAATCTGTGACACTGAGGATGAAACATCATGAAGCCTGACTAGAGATGGAACTGGAGCAGCCACGCTGTCAATTTGAGAGTGTGAAGAGAGGGATGTAGTGAACCTGACATGTGAGTCAACAGATCTGGAACTAGGTCCAGAGTCCAAGGATCATCCAGGAGAAGAGGCTCAAGGAAGGGGAACCAGACCTGACGAGGCCAGTAAGGAGCAATGAGGATCAACTTGCTTCCCAGCTGACTGGCTTTCTGAATCACTTTGGAAATAAGAGGGAATGGAGAAAAAGCATACAGAAGTCTCATGGGCCAATCGTGAACCAGAGCGTCTCTGGGTGTCTCCCCCAGATGGGGAATGAGGGAAAAATAGCTGCTGCATTTGGCAATGACTGGGCTGGCAAAAAGGTCACAGCAAGGCTGTCCCCATCTCCGGAAAATCTGTTCCACTATTTCCCATTTCAGAGACCACTCGTGAGGCAGTAAGATTGCCCGACTTAGCTTGTCTGCTATCACGTTGGTTGCCCCAGAATGTGCGTTGCAACCAGAAAGCGCTGAGAAGAAATCGCCCATTCCCAAACTCGCATGGCCTCTCGATAGAGTGGGTAAAATGTGGTACCGCCCTTTTTGTTGATATAGCACACTACCGACATGTTGTCCGATTGTATCGCAATCGTCCATAGAGAAAGAAGGTCATGAAGTGCTTGCAATGCCAGAAGTATCGCCCTCATCACCAGAACATTGATATGCAGGTGAGCCTCGTGTTCTTGCCATGTGCCGCAGGACCGTCCTGCCAAGATAATGCCCCCCCACCCGACCTGGGAGGCATTGCGCAGGAACAAACAGGGCGCCCGTGAACAACTGGTTGGGAGCTATCCACCAAAGAAGGTCCTTTTTGCACGATTCCGTCAGCAGGATAGGATGGCTCAGCGGAAAATATTGGAAAGACCACTGGGAAGACAGAAGCCATTGGAGAATTCTCATGTGCAATCTGGCTAAAGGTATTAACAGAATGGTTGAGGCCATCGTCCCGAGAAGCTGAAGGACCCATTTTGCTTTGACTTTCCAAAGCGGAAGAAGACGCTGAACTTGGAAGATGAGGTTTTGTGCTCTTTCAGTGGGAAGACGAACTGTCATATGCACTGAGTCTACCTCTGCGCCTATAAAATTCACAGATTGCGAGGGCACTAATGCAGATTTTTCCCAGTTTATGGAGATCCCTAGTTGAGCATAAAGTTGAATAGTGGCATCCCTGTTTTGGATGAGTAGATGCCTGGTGGGGGCAGTCAGGAGCCAGTCGTCCAAATACGGAAACACCTGGAATCCCTGACGCCTCAGGTGAGCTGTCACTACTGCCATGCATTTGATGAACACCCTGGGGGCTGTGGTGAGACCAAAGGGCAGAGCACGAAACTGATAATGACTGGCTCCCAGCCGGAAGCGCAGATGTCTCCTTGACTCCTTGTCCATTTTTATATGGTAGTAGGCATCTTGGAGATCCAGAGAGCACATCCAATAGTCTTTCCCTAACAATGGGAGTATCGACTGCAGTGTGACCATCCAAAACTTGTCCTTCTTCACGGATTTGTTTAATCTGCTGAAGTCCAAAATTGGCCTCCAGTTTCCGGTTCATTTTGGAATTAAAAAGAACCTGGAGTAAGTCTGCTGGGATGGGCTGGCTGACTCTTTTTAAGGGCAATGTGTTGATCTCCAAAGTTGCCTGATCCCTGTGATTAGATGGAACATCTGGTATCTTCTTGGGAATAAACAATGGAAGGTAAGAGGTTATGACATAACCTCTGGTAACAACTCTTTGTTCCCACGTGTCTTGGGTGATACTTAGCCAGGCTTCTGGATACAAAGAGATGCGACCCCCGACTGGCCCCAGAGAAACGCAGTCAGACCCCACATCAGGAGCGCTGATAAGGCCGCCCTCGAAAGGAATCACGGCCTTGCTGGTATTGCGGACCGCCCCTGCCTCTAGGGCAACATCTACCATTTCCTCCTCCTCTGCCTCTGAAGGAGGATTCACTCTGTGTGTTCGGAAAGACCCTCTGGGACTTCTTGAACCACATTTTACCTCCCCTCTGACCTTTTGGGTATGGTAGAGAGGGAACAGTAAAACTGACTCCTATGGCAGGGACAGCCTTTCCCTTCCTGCTCACACCGAGTGAGTGTTTCTTTCACCTTAGGACCAAACAATGAGGAACCATCAAACAGGGCATTGGTGAAGGTGGACTTGAATGTTTCCACAAAATTACACAGGCACATCCAGGTGTGGCGCCTAAAGGCAACTCCTGAACCCGCTGCTCTGCTCACTTCATCGGCCGCATGGGAGATAAGCTGCATAGAGGAGTTAACCATAGAGTTTAGGGTGGACAACTGAGCAGAAATCCTGTCAGGGACTCCCTCAGGACAAACACCCTGTATGGAATCGCCTAACTCCTTGAAGAGATCCCTCTGTAACCTCGTGAAGTGAGTAAGATAGTTCAACGAATGAAGGGTAAATGCCACTGAACTAAATGCACGCTTCCCAAATCTGTCGAGACTCCTTGTCTGGCGGATGAACAGAGGAAGAAGTCTCCACCAACTCCTTCTTCATAGCCACCGCCACCACCATGGCATCTACAGAAACACCTTTAGACAAGAACTCTTTACCAAGAGGGGCAGACAGAAACTTACTTGGTCTCCTGGGGACTGGCTCCACGGCATCGGGAGTATCCCACACCTTTCGACTAACTAGATCCATTAGTTCATCAAAAGGTGGAGACACCCAAGAGGTAGAGGGTTGAGACCCTAAAGCCATCAGGTACACCGACTCCTCATCAGAAGGGTTGACAGTGGGCCAGCCGCACCTCTGCTTCAGGACTTCAAGGATGTCCACAAAGGAGACATCATCAGACGATGAATTGGGGAACCCTTCCGACTCCTAGAGGACAGTGCCCGATGTCAGACTCATCCTGGGAGTCAATATGCTTCCTCTTGCATACCCTCTTCCGGGGGGGGGGGGCTCCTCGAAAGGACATTCTGGGGAGGCCTCGGAAGAGTGGGGGCCACCAGCCAGTGGCTCCTGAGGCTGCGGGTCTCTGCTGTCTCTGGAGAGAGTAGGTGCTGAGACTGAAGTAGGTGTCCTGGGGGGAACAGTACTTGTACCACTAGTAGGGGCTGTAGAGTGAGACAGCATGCTCCTCTTCACCTCAAACGCCGACCTCTCCGGCTCCGAAGACCTCCCCCGCTCCGAAGAGACAAGGGTAGATGCCAGAGCCATTGGCTCCGAGAAAGATGCAGGGTCCGGGCTCACCCTGGCCGATGCACCGAGAGGAATGCTCAGAACTGAAGAAGATCAATTCCAACCCTCCCTGTCAGGGCCGACAGGAGAGCTTTGGTCCCTTACATGACGGACGGAGCCAAGCGTGTCGGGAGCCGAACTCAGATCCAATGCAGCAACAAAGGGAGCCGGAACAGAGAGTTCCTCTGCTGGCACCAAGCCCTCCGGCTCCGAAAGGCCAATATGGCTTGGAGGAGGAATAACAGATGAGAGCAAAACTAGATCGAGTGGTTCCGGAGCCAACTGGATCGAAGCCAACAACAATTTTGACTTCAGGAGTCTCAGCACTACCCTCTCCACATCTTCTTCCGAAAGGTTCTTGGAAGATATTGTAGGGGATCTTGACCTGGGGGGCACTGGAAACTTGAGAAGTAAGGAGACCAGTAGGACATCTACAGACTGGCTCTGAGCAGCAGAGTCAACTGCTGCTTCCAACAGCTCAGAAGTCGGCACCAAAGCACTTGCAACTGACTCTGATACCATGGTGCTCTCCTTCTGCTCCGAAGTCTGAGGAGTCGAGAAGGCAGATTTTGGTAATTTGGAAGGTGGCTCCAAGACACCAGCAGGTGTCGGAGAAGATTTTGTAGACTTGGAAGAAGCTGATGAACTAGATAAAGCTTCCTCAAAGGTTGGTTTCAGAAGACCCTTGAGTATCAGCTTGTTCTTTCTATCCTGCAACGCTCTGGGAGAGAAAGCATGACAGAACAAGCACGATTCCTGCAAGTGGATGGCCCCCAAGCAGTAGACACAGCTACTGTGGCCATCCGTTAATGACATTTTCTTGGAGCATTTCATGCACTTTTTGAACCCAGAGGGTTTATGCTCCTTACTATCCTTAGACATTGTACAGACACGCACACAAAAAAACAGAAAGAGAGAGCTATATGAGGACTAGGTCCTTTAACTAAAACGGGCCTAGCCCTTCAGAAAGGTTACACGAGGACTATTTCCTCTAACTTAAATGGGCCTAGTCCAGTGTAACAGGAGAAAAAAACTAGGTCTTCTAACTTAAACAGACCAAGTTATTAAAACACACACACACAGAGTTCAATCACACAGGTAAGAACTGTAGATACCAAAAAAAAAAAAAATACAGTTCTCTGTAAACCTAACAATAGCCAGAAGAACAAAGCTCTGGTGGAATGGGCTTTAGGTTTGTTAGGCAGCTTTTTGGTGTCTAATTTCATAAACAAAAAAAAAATCAGATGCCCATATATATAGATAATGATACAACCTGAAAAACTGAAGACCCTTCTGCCTTCTGCATAGGAGACAAAAGAGCTTCACAAGATTTTTTGGTTCTATAGTCTTCCATGATAGCAATTTTAAAAAGAACAAGGACAGGTTGAAAGGAAGGGAATCAATCAAAGAACTAAGAACTAAATTTCAGTCCCAGGGGAGGAGAGGATTTTAGGTCTGTGAAGGTCATGGTCCGACAGCCTCGATGACCTAGAGGAGGAGATCTGGCTAGTACAGTTTTGTACCTAGAAAACCACAATACGGTCAACTCCCTCACCAAGACCAAGAAATCCAAAAAAGGAGTCCAAAAAGGAGTTGAGAAGCTGTAATTCACCACACACTCTCTTCCACAAAATCAGTTGGCAAGAACCAAATTGGCAAAGGTAGGTGCACAGGCTGCCCCCATTGCCACATCTTGAATTTGTTGGAAAAATTCACCATTATGAACTAGAAAATTGTTTTTCAAAATCAAGTCCATAAAGCCTGTGCACGCTACCTTGTCCTCAAATGTTAACTTTTTATCATTAAATACCTCCTCTTCAAACATTCTGATGCCTTTTTCATATGGGATAGACCCAAATAAGTCTACCACATCTATCGTCACGAACATTAAATCTTTATCAAACACATCTAGGGTTAATTCCCTCAGTAAATCCCATGAATCTCTCAATATTGCGTCTTTGTTTATCCATATGTGTTTTGTCTTGACATCTACAAATCTTGCCATGGGTGTAGTTTTTGAACTTTCTGCTGCTACAATGGGTCTCTAAAGGGGGGATTTTCACTATTTTTATGTATCTTCGGTATGCCGAAGATAACAGGTATCTTTGGTTTATTAACTTTAAATAGGTAAGCATTTTCCCATCAATAACAGTTTCAAGGGCCATATCTTCCAAGACCATGTCTATCCTTCTGTATGCTAGGTTAATCTCATTTCTAGAGACAAGCCTATACTTGATTGTATCCATCAAAATTAATATTCTTTGTTCTTCTGTCACACAAATGTTGTTCCTGTCAATACCATCTTTTCTAAATAAAAGTTCTAGGTTCATTTTTCTCATAAAAATTTTATGTCCAATAAAGTTTGAACCCTATTCCCTTTAACTAATGGAATGAATTTAAATCCTTTCTCCAATAGGGAAAAATGTTCACCACTGAGTTCAATGTTACTAAAATTGTATATAGTAAATCCATCCATTGTATATTTATTACCCATTTTCTCGATGACCTTAGTCATTTTTAGTGGGTCATAAGTCGAGGGGTCTAATACATGTGTCTCCCCTTTTCTCTTGTCCCCCCTCCCCTGTAAAAATTTCCTTGGTTTCTATTCCTGGAATATTCTTCCCTATCTTGTCTTCCTAGTGGTGGGAACTCTGTGTCGTAATCATCATAAACAGGGTCTATTTGGGGCTCTCCTTTTCTGCTTCCTACCTGATATCCTCCTTCCTTCTTATAAATATTTTTATATGAGGGTATCCCATTGTTAACTGGTTTCGGATAGCTTATATCTTTTTCGTATTCCAAGATATCCCTTCTTAACTTGTCCATTTTTCTTTTTACTAACCCATCACATTTTCCATCTATCTCCCCTTTCAATTCCATGTATTTTTGCCTCTCCTCTTTAATACCAAAGATTAAATCTTCCTTTATAAGTGTGTCCAGTTCAGTTATTTGTTCATGAATGGTTACTAAATTTCTATTGTTTTCATCAATAATGCATTTTACTATTTCCAAACCACAATTATTAAAAACATTTACAAGTTCCTTATGAAACACGGACCCTATCTGTACATTATTTGGATATTTCCAAGTACGCAGTCCCTTAGGGACTATCTTCCGGTTCAAACATTCTTTCAAATAACCATTTTCAATAATGATAGATTTATATTTGTACATCAACTTAGAAGCATTGTTAACTTTTTTACTAAAAGTCACTATTAATAACTTGTCGTTGCTGCCCTTCACCATTGTTGAAATTAAAATTGTACTGTTCTTTTAACCAATGATTAATTTCAATGGTGTGGGAATTAGGAACAGTACCTTGTAAACGCTCAAGCGTTTCTGTCTCTTCATTAAAATTAACCGCTGTATCCTCGTTCTCTATCTCCTGAAACACATTCAGTGTGGCTGCTGGGTCAAACGTTAAACCATTCGATTCATCTCCTTCCCTTGTCGCCCTTCCACCACCAAAACAAGGTCGCTTCCTCTTTTGCCGTTGCTGACGTGCTCTCAGGTCTTGACCCATGTCATCCTCTTCCGGTTGGTGCGCTTTACGCACAAAAGATTCACATAGAGGTGTTAGCAAGTCCACCAAGGCAGTGAGTTGCCCTATTGGTTTCCTTGCCTGGCTGCTTTCCTCGCAACAGGTCTGCCTCTCATTCTCCTTCTCCATGCCGTTGCCACTACCAAGAAAACCACAATACGGTCAACTCCCTCACCAAGACCAAGAAATCCAAAAAAGGAGTCCAAAAAGGAGTTGAGAAGCTGTAATTCACCACACACTCTCTTCCACAAAATCAGTTGGCAAGAACCAAATTGGCAAAGGTAGGTGCACAGGCTGCCCCCATTGCCACACCTTGAATTTGTTGGAAAAATTCACCATTATGAACTAGAAAATTGTTTTTCAAAATCAAGTCCATAAAGCCTGTGCACGCTACCTTGTCCTCAAATGTTAACTTTTATCATTAAATACCTCCTCTTCAAACATTCTGATGCCTTTTTCATATGGGATAGACCCAAATAAGTCTACCACATCTATTGTCACGAACATTAAATCTTTATCAAACACATCTAGGGTTAATTCCCTCAGTAAATCCCATGAATCTCTCAATATTGCATCTTTGTTTATCCATATGTGTTTTGTTTTGACATCTACAAATCTTGCCATGGGTGTAGTTTTTGAACTTTCTGCTGCTACAATGGGTCTAAAGGGGGGATTTTCACTATTTTTATGTATCTTCGGTTTTGTACCTACCATAAATGTAGATGTTCCGAGTGCAGTGCTCATACAGCTGCAGTCATTACAGATGGGTTATCCTGCCGTCAGGCGGGTCCTCGGTCGGCCAAATTCCAAAGTCTAGGTCCGGTGTCGTTTGTCGTTGCTTCTTCCCTGACGTCAGTGCGGCAGGCATATAAAAGAGGCAGCCGACGCCATTTTCTTCAGTTTTTCTTGCCCCAGATGTCAGGTGCCCCCAGAAGGAAGGCAAAACATAATGTTATGCAAACATGCAATATAGAAAAATCAAAAAACAGTAGTTGCAAGCAAATACACCATAAAAGAATACCCCAAATAGGTTGTATGATAAGGTGTTTGTCGTAAGGCTTGTCCTAAGAGGGGACGGAGGGGGGGCAACCTGGACTGCAGCTGTATGAGCACTCAAACATCTACATTTATGGTAGGTACAAAACTGTACTATGTTCATCGTGCATACAGCTGCAGTCATTACAGATGGGAAGAATCCCAAAGCTAAGTAAGGGTGGTAGGCACTAAGTGGAACTAGGAGGAGCGAGGATGCCCTGCAAGACTGCTGTGGCGAAACCAGCTCTAGATTTAGAGTATAGTGGAAGGTGATAGTGCTTGGAGAAAGTGTGCACTGAACTCCAAGTGGCTGCTTCCAAAATGTCCTTGGTAGGGACCCCCCCTGAGGAAAGCTGCAGAGGTAGCTGTGGCCCTGGTGAAATGGGATCTGATGCATGTAGGCACAGTTTTTCTATGAAATGAGTAACAAAAGCGTATGCAGTGGGCTATCCATTTTGAAATTGTCTGTTTGGAAATAGCCTTTCCTTGAGCACCTGTAGCATAGGACACAAAGAGTTGCTCAGATTTCCTGAATGGCTTTGTTCTGTCCAAATAATAATGAAGTTGTCTGTGAATGTCCAAGGAATGTAGTAGTCTTTCCCCTTTGTTTTGTGGATTTGGATAAAAGGTATGTAAGTGGATAGTCTGATTCAGAGCTACACTGGATACTACCTTTGGCATAAAGGTAGGGTTGGTTCGTAAGGAAACTCTGTCCTGATGGAAAATGATGAATGGTTGCACAGCCATGAGGGCCTGTAGCTCCGAAACCCTGTGTGCTGAGGTGATAGCCAGAAGAAAGGCTGTTTTCCATGACAAGTATTGTAGTTCTGTTGAAGAAGCTGGCTCAAAAGGGGGGAAGGGTCAGCTTTTCCAATAGGAAATTGAGGTCCCAAGCAGGGACTGGTGGTTTCCTTGGGGGTTTTATATTTTTCGCCCCTCTGAGGAATTGCCTTAAGAGAGGATGTGAGAATAAAGGAGGATCAGTGTTGTATTGTGCAGAAATGGCTGAAGCGTGGATCTTGATGGAGGAGAAGGAAAAGTCCACTGTTTAACATCTCAGCTAGGTACTGTAAAATTTGAGGTATATTTATTACCCCAGGATTCTGGCCCTTTTCTTGATTCCAGGCACAAAAACGTTTCCATTTGGCAGAGTAGGCTTTTCTAGTAGAAGGTCTTCTGGCCTCCAGATGACATCCTGCACCTCCTTGGAGAGGAGAGTCTGTTGGGAAATTAAGGAATTCTCCATACAGCTAGATTTAGGGTTTTGAGCTGGCTGTGAAGGGTTTTGTAGTTGTGCTGGGACAACAGAAGAGGGACTAGAGGTAGGATCCATGGTGGGGAATGTGTCAGGCTCTTCAAGAGCAGATACCAGTGTTGTCTTGGCCAGTCTGGAGCAATGAGAATCATTTGCGGCCTCTCTGCTCTGACTTTTAATAGACCTTTGGTCAGTAGAGGGAGAGGTGGGAAGGCATAAACTGTCAATGTTGTCCAAATGAAAGAGAGTGCGTCCACTTTCCAGGCTTGTGGATGATAGGTCCTTGAACAAAATTTTTTCAACTGGTAATTTCTGTGGGTAGCAAATAGATCTATGTCTGGCTTGCCCCATGCTTGAGTTATCTTTGTGAAAACTTGAGGATGCAACTTCCATTCGTGTGGATCTGTCATATTTCTGCTTAGGTTGTCTGCCAGTGTGTTTTCCTTCCCTGGCAGGAATTGTGCCTGTAGTTGAATTTGCAATTCCAGTGCTGTGTTCCATAGGGTCATGGCTTGCCTGCACAGAGGGTATGAATGAGTTTCCCCCTGTTTGTTTATGTACCACATCACTGTGGTGTTGTCTGTCTTTATCAATAACTGACCTGGATGCAGTAGGTCTTTGAAGGTCATAAGAGCATTTTGCACGGCTAACATCTCCTTTTGGTTGATGTGTAGGTGCTTCTCTTTTTGGGACCATTTTCCCTGAATGCACTGATCTGCCATGTGTGCTCCCCAGGCGTAGTCTGAGGCATCGGTTGTGATGATTTGAGTTGCTTGAGGTACACAGAAAGGGAGACCTGTGTTTCTTTGGCATGCTTGAGCCCACCACAAAAATTCCTTTTGAAGGCATGGAATGAGTGGTATAATTGTTTCCAAGCTGTGGCTGTGTTGAGACCATAAGTTTTTTTAGATACCATTGAAGTTTCCTCATATGCAGCTTTGCACATGGGATTAGAAGGATGCAAGTTGCCATGAATCCCAGAGCCTGCAGGACTTTCCTTGCAGTTAGCCTGGTGAAAGCTGCCATTTTGCTGAAGTATTGAGACAGTTGTCCTTGTTTGTCTGGCGTGAGGTAGGCCATCTGGGTGGTTGTATTCAAGCTGGCACCCAGGAAAATTATCTGTTGAGAAGGTATTAGATTTGATTTCTTTTTGTTGACTGTGTATCCCAGGTAGTTTAACAGTTTTATTACAAATGCCAGATGCTGCAATAGTATGTCCTTGCTGTCTGCTTGGATCAGGCAGACGTCCAGATATGGATAGATTTGTATTCCCTGTAGTCTGCAGAAGGCGATTACTGATGCCAGGCATTTCATAAACACTCTGGGTGCAGTAGATAAGCCATAGGGCAATGCAGAGAACTGGTAATGGGTTGAACCTGCAAGAAATCTGAGGTATCTTCTGCAATCTTGTCTGATAGGGACATGCAGGTATGCCTCCTTGAGGTCCAATGTTACCAGCCATGACTCCTTGCCCAGCATGGGAAGAAGCTGCTGTAATGTGAGCATCTTGAATTTTGGCACCTGCAGATATGTGTTTAGGATGGATAGGTCTAAGATAGGTCTCCAGTCTTTGTCTTTCCTTGGTACCAGGAATAGTCTGGAATAAAAACCTTGGCCTTGTTCTTTTGCAGGTACCTCTTGAATCGCTTTCTTGTCCATGAGAGCGGAAATTTGTCTTTGTGCCTCTGCCCTTTGATTTTGTGGCAGGTTTGGCATGCCTCTCATTTTTGGAAGGGTGTGAAAGTGGAACCTGTAGCCTCTGTCTATAATGTCCAGAATCCATTTGTCTTTTGTAACAATATGCCAATTTTTTGAGAATAATGCTAGTTTTCCGCCCAAAGGTGCTGCCAGTAAAGCTTTGCTTGGCAGGTATAGGGGGAAGTCATTGTGTCTGTTTTCTAAATGACTGTGATCTATCTTCTCCACCTCTTGGGGTTGGTGCTTGACACTGTCTTGCTCTGTAAGATATCCCTTGGGCGTCTGTATCTGCCCCTTTGAGGTCTGTCTGTGGCTGGAAAGGACCAATTTTTTGAAGGCCAGTTTCTGCTGAAACGTGGCGGTTGTACCTGCAGGAAATCTTTCACTGTTTGCATTGATTTTGTTTTTTCCTCCATTTTCTTTAGTACCTCCTCAGCTTTAACACCAAACAATACATCTTTTTGAAGTGGCACATCTAATAATTTTGCTTTGACATGATCAGGTAAGGTTTGCTCTTTGAGCCAAGCATGTCTACGTATAACAGACCCCGTAACAGCAGCTCTACATGAGGCCTCTAAAGCATCAAAACCACACTGCAAGGTATGTTTACCCACTTGCTCTGCACCATGCAACAAATCCTGCAACTCTTTCAAATCTGGTTGTTCTGGCTGTGTCATTTTGCTTTTCAACTGAGATAACAAAAACTGTTGCTACTTTAACATATGGAATTGACAGTTTAATGCCCTCATGGTTAAAGCGGCCGAGGTATACACCTTTTTCCCCCACCTTTCTAATGCTCTGGAATCTCTCTCTGAAGGTAATGGGTTTTTAGCAGTAGAGGCCTTAATTCCCTTGGGACCCTGTGAAATAGTTTATGGCTTTTATATAAGAACTGGTGAGAATCAGGAACCCGGTAATACCGGTCTGGTTTAACAGGAGCTGGAGGTAAAGAATCTGGATTAAGGCTGGCTTCTGTGTACACATCATCCAAAATATCTGAAACAGAAGGGATAGCCAGGGGCCTATGCTGGGGGAGCAGTAGAAATTCCCTGAGCCTTTTCTTGGAATCTGAGTAATCTTGGCCTTCCCATTGAAAGTGTTCCCTCAATGTATGCAGGGTTTCCCCAAAAGAGTAGTCCTCAGGGGGGGAGACCGAAGGAATAGACTCCTCAGCATCAGAGTCTTCGAAAGGGGAATAGGCGTAATCCTGGTCCTCAGAGTGTTCTGAGGTAATAGAAGCCTGATCTGAGGAAGGGTAGTCTTCCTCTAATCTGGGCCTTTTGTCAGAGTGGGGTTGAGAACCCCTGATAAGTGTAATCAAATCTTCAGCCATTTTAAGCATCTGCTTTTTAGGCATGGGACCTTGAGAGGAGGTCTGAGGACCCTGTTTTTTGGTTTTCATGGCTGCTTTAGATTTAGTGAAAGATTTAATAGAAAAGGTGGAAGGCCTGAAGACGCCTTCAGAAATGGCAGCCTGTCTAAATTCTGAGTTTCCCCGCCAGGAGTGGCATCGGTATCTTCAGTAGGAAAGGGGACCGGGGAGCCTGCGACCTCGGGTACTGAAGTCACCGGTAATGTAGTTTCATCGGTACTCAGGGGCTGCGTAGGCACCTCGCTGAGAACCGGAGAACCGGTAGTCGGCCTAAGCGTGGTCTCAGTAATCGGTGCGGGCCTCGGATGTCGGTCCTTATCTTTGCGTCTTTTGCTCAAAACTGGAGTCGGAGTATCCGTCGACATGATATAATTAAATTTTTTGACAAAATAATGAAGGGCGAACTCCGCCCGGCGCTTAATAGTGTGCTTGTTGAATCTAGCACAAAAACGGCAGGCAGAGACGTCATGGTCTGGGCCTAAGCAAGGTATACAGAAAGAGTGGAAATCCTTATGCGGTATTTGCTTCCCACATGAAATGCAATTATTAACTTTGTCTGACATCGGTCTGAGGCAAAAAAAGTTTCCCCAACGGGGTACTTAGCTTTAAAGAAGACTTCGGCTGAAATACTTTCGTAAATCTCAGGAGCTGGCTGACCGGCACTTACGAACTGCTTCTGCTTCGGGCACCGCGCGGCAAGAAAGACTGAAGAAAATGGCGTCGGCTGCCTCTTTTATACCCCCGCCGCACTGACGTCAGGGAAGACGCGACGACAACCGACGCCGGACCTAGACTTTGGAATTCAGCCGACCGAGGACCCGCCTGACGGCAGGATAATCCATCTGTAATGACTGCAGCTGTATGCATGATGAACATCTAGCAACAGCAATCCTAGAATATCACAAGCGAATCCCCACCAAAAACCACAATGTTATAGAATAATACAGATACAATAACAGGAGCCCCTGTTGATTAGTAGTGGACACAAAGGAAAAAAAAAACGCCACAACTAACACTTCTACCTAGTCAAAAAAGCACAATGGCACCTAACTAACTGGCACACAGGATACCAATAAACTACCAAAACTATTAATAAACTAATAAACTAGTTCACTAAATTTAGTCAACAAGGACCAACAAGGTAACTGCCTATAAGATAATAACACTAAATTGAAAAACCCGATACGAATGTAAAGAATTTGAAAAGACTTGGACAGAGCCAAGAGAAGCACATCTGAACTCATCGACATGGCAAACGAGATCTGGGGATTGTACTGGGGATTATACCTGCTTAGTCACAAGCCACCCAGAAGTATTCCAGCTTGAAAATCGTCCAAGTCGGAGCCGAGGATCGGCTCCAAACCCATACGTAAAAATGAAGGTGAGATTGGACTACCTAACATCAAAAGTTATGAACTTACCATAAAGTTAGATCTGTGCTTTCACCTTCTGTGGCTCAGCAGTTGAGTATATCAGATCTGAAGCTGGCAACTTTCAGACTGCTGGATCCAAGGCTGAGTCTATTCTCCTCGATCCATAATTCCCCTCTGCCCTTACAGTTGCTCAGACTGAGTTGCCCTGTCTACATCAAAGGCTTTTCCTATATCATGCAAACAGAAAGGTACTTGAAATGACAATGAAACAGTTCAAGACATGAAGTTATGAAATCCCCCTTGTTGATGTAACACGTTCTAAGAAAGAAATTTCAGTTCTAACATATGGGCAAATTCAAAAGGAGGTTTAATTAGGGCCTGTAATAAGACAGAATAGTTGTGTACAATCATTCCATAACCATAGATGTTCTTCTGTTCTATATGTTGCAGTATTCATAACATGAGGGAGTCCACTGCTGGCTGACTCAAGCATCCGGCCAGTATACAAAAGTCTAACACTACTGCAGGCTACGTACAACATTGCACGCAGAACCAGTCCTACATTAGTCATAAAATGACATCAGGTATAAAGCGGACATCAGCACGTACCAAGCCTCAGAACTGAATGCTGCAGAAGAGCACCAGCCTGAAAAAGGTGAGGAAACACACCACCAGCATACAGACAAGTATCAAGGGGAAGGAAATATTGCAATATATAGACAAGAAGGACGTCTATGACTGTGGTAAAATTTTACACAACTATTCTATGTCCTTCTATTCATATGTTGTAGTAGTCATAACATGAGGGAGAATACCAAAGCTCTTGCAGAAGAAGAATTGAGTAGAGGGGCAGTAGCACTCTCTACAAATCCCTGCAGAATAGACCTTGCAAAACCAGCTATAGAAATGGAAATGACATCCAACTTACAGTGTTTTGTGAAAGTGTGTGCAGAAGACCAGTTAGCGGATTCCAAAATAGAGCAGGTGTCTACACCATTGAAGAAAGCCCCAAAGAAGACACAGCTGTAGTGGAATGTGCCTTTACTAGGGAAGCAAGAGTTTTTCCATGGGAAACATAGCAAAAGGAAATGGTTTTGGAAATTGAAGTGGAAATTGTCTGCTTAGAAACAGGCCTGCCCAGAGCCCTAGCAGGACAGGAAATAAAAAGACGATCAGACTTCCTAGTAGGTTTGGTTTTGTCCAAATAAAATCTGAGTTGTCCATGCACATCCAAGGTGTGTAATATCCTCCCACTAGAGGATTGCTGAGATGGTAAAAAGGTGGGCAGTTTAATGGACTGATTGAGTGACAACTCATTCACCACCTTGGGCATAAAAGTGGGGTTAGTTCATAAGAAGAGACTATCCTTGTGGAAAACAGTAAAGAGGGAAGAGGCCATCAGTACCTGAAGTTCTGACACCCTTCTAGCTGAGGTGATGGCCACAAAAAGAACCATTTCCAGGTGCTATGCTTAAGAGAAGAAGCAGTTGCTGGATCAAAGGGAGCCAGGGTAAGTTTTTCTCGAACAAAGTTTAGATCCCAAGGAGGAGGAACTGGTTTGCTTGTTGGTCTAATATGAAGGACACATTTCAGGAAAAGTTTAACTTCCAGCCTTGAAGTCAAGGCAAGAGTCATAGGCATACAGGCATAGATTGCGGAAAGATGAGATTTTACTGAACAGTATGAAAATTCACTCTTCAACAATTCATACAGGTAAGACAGAACCACTGGAACATCCACCAGCAGTGGTTGCAGGTTCTTAGAAAGACACCAGATGGAAAACCTTTTCCATTTGGAAATACAGGATTTCCTGGCATTGGGTTTTCTGGCCTCCTGCAGAATTTGTATCCTCAGAGAAAAGGTGTTTGAAAAGGAATCAAAACCCTACCACCCACAGAGTCAGTTGCAGGGTTGACATCTGTGGATTTCATGGGTTCATAGGTAGATACTAAGCTATCTGCCCTAGGGCATTTATAAGCCTAGACAGAGTGTGTTTTTCCGCCTCCCTATTAGATTAGCCTACTGTGCGCCTCTGTAAAGTAGGTCACAGAAGGTACCCTTTTAAGATTAGTTTACTCTGCCTCTGTCTAGCAGGGATACAGGAGAGATCCCAGGGGTGAATTTGCGATTTCCCATCCACACGTCCAAATTTCGCTTGAAGAGGGTCAGCGAGGGGATATGTCTAACATGAATTGGGATTCTATTCTAGAGTGATGGGAGCCTCTTGGAAATGAATCTGTCCCTCCAGCATGTCCTATTTATTTTTGTGCTGAGGTTTAGGTCCCTGGAGCATGTAGCTCTAAGGGACTTGGATTTTTTGAGGTGGAGCATGTCCATTAATTCTAGGTTTGACATGGCTTTGTACGTCAGGCACAGATCGCCACTGAGTAGGCGGTAAGCAACTGAGTAGAGCTGGAGTTTCTTTACTCGAGCTGCATAGGACATCTGTTTGTAACCCATGATCCTCTTGGTGAGGTACTTTTGGGGTCTCTCCAGTTGCTGCAGGTGTCAGGTAAGGTACATCCCAAAAGGGGCATTGTATTCAATTATGGGCCTGATGAGTGATGAGTAGAGGGGCACAATGACCTCTCTTGATCTAGATGTGAACCCTTTCGTGATAAGGTGGGCTATATAGAAGGTCTTTCTAACCACTTTGGCAACGTGATTATCAAAGAGAGATTACTATCCATGTTGGTCCCCAAATCTCTAATTACTTCTTCCGTACTTAATGGATTACCACCTATGTGGTAATTTGTAGGCACCTTGTTTTTCCCAAAGGGGATGACTATGCACTTTTTAGCATTTAGCTTGAGGCCGTGGCTCTGGCACCAAGCATCCGTCTCTGTGAGACCCTTTTGGAGGATGCTTGTGTGAGCTGGAGATTCGATTATGGCCCCCAGTTTGCAGTCATCTGCAAACTTTGTCAGCCATAATCCCCCCGTGTTAGCCTGAACCTCAGAGAAGTATATACCGAACAAGAGAGGTCCCAGAACTGAGCCCTGTGGGACGCCATTTGTAACTGGTTTGGATTTGGACATGGCACCTGCGATTCTGACCATGTGGGTCCTATCTCTGAGCCAGTTTGCAATGCATCTTGTGATATAGGGGTTGATATTTAAGCTGGTAAGTTTATTTATGATGCCCGAGTGGGGTATTGTGTCGAAGGCTTTTGCGAGGTCCAGGTAGGCTGTGTGGACTACCTTGCCCTCATCTATGGCTTTGGTAACTGTTTCAAAGAAATCAACTAGGTTAAGAGGCAAGATCTGCCCTTAAAGCCAAATTGGGTAGGGTCCAGTGTCTGGAGGCTGCCAATGTCTTTGTTTATGAGATCCATGATAATGCGCTCCATAGCTTTACAGACCAGACTAGTCAGGCTTATGGGGCGATAGTTTCCAGGGTCCATTGTGGCACCACCTTTGTGGAGTGGGACCACTGTAGCTGTACGCCTTTCTTTGGGTACATATCCTGTAGTAAGGCCAAGTTTGAACAGTGACTTAATGTGAGGGTTCAGTTCTTCTTGGAGCTTGTGTAAGACACAGCCTGGGACACCGTCCGGTCCCATAGATGCTGTGTTTTTTGCTTTGCAGAGGGCAGCTTCCACCTGTGCATCTGTGATGTCAGGGAGGTTACATTCAGTTGGGATAGGCATTTGCTCCTTTGTGGGGAAGGGGGGGAGAAGTTTGCGCTGAATCTGTCTGCCAGGATGTTGGCTATGTCTGTAGGTTCGGTATATTTTGTACCGTTATGCAACAATTCAGAGCATATCTGGGAGTTTCCGCCCATGTTCCTAACATAACTAAAGAAGGCCTTGTGATTATCTTTAGTGTCTAGGGCAATTTTTCTTTCAAAACTGGCCTTTGATGATTTTATGAGGGATCGAAGTTTCTTGCTAATACTGATCAGAGATGCCTTCCCTTTTTGGGATTTTGCTCTGTCATGTAGTAGCTTCCTCCTTCTGTTGTATAGCTTATTTATGGCCGAGGTCCACCAGACTGGTCTCCTGTTTTTGGAGGAGTGAGTCTTGGTTTTATTTGGGATAGCACGATCCATGCATTCCTGCAGGTGCTCATAGCTGCATTTGTAAAGGATTCTGCGGATTGGGCTGTATTATCCTCTGGCCCAGGGGCTTTGAAGGATTCCACCTCAGTCTTGAGAAGTGCAAAGTTGGCTTTTGAGAAATTCTTTACAGTGATTTCCTTGGCTGGGGGTGGGGACAGGATATGGATGTCCAGGGAAATTTGTTTATGGTCTGATCTTACCAATGAGTGGTTTTTACCTCTGGTGTGGAACATAGAGTCCCCATGTTGGTGATGACCAGGTCCAATATGTTGTTCCCTCTTGTGGGAGTGGTGACCAGTTGTTCCATTGTGTTAGAGTTTATAAATTCAAGGAACCGTTGGGCGAGGGTGTTTGGGCTTGAGTAGTTTTCCCAGTCAATGTTTGGGTAGTTGAAGTCACCCAATAACATAGTGTTTGGAGAGACCTTCATATTCTCCAGTGTTCTCAGGAATGCCAAGTGGGGTTCCTGTAATAGGGAGGGTGTTCTGTAGCAGGCTACAAACTGAAAAGCAGTTTTGCCCGCTGTTAGTTGCACATGGATGGTTTCCGATGCTTCGTGCAGTGGCACTAACCTAGAGGTGAAGGTATCTTTGATGAATATAGATACTCCCCCTCCTTTTTTGCTTCGGTCCGAGTTTTGGGGCCGAAACGCATGGTATGAGTTATAACCTGGTAGTGCTGGGGTACTCTCAGGAGCCTTGAACCAGGTTTCTGTTACTGCACAGACATCGATTTTCTCCATACTGAGGAGAGCCTCGAGCGCGTGCATCTTGAGGTTTAGACTTCTGGCATTGAGTAGCCTTACCTTTAGTTTTTTTATCCTTGGGTTGTCTACGGAAGTGGGTTTGTCCTTTGAGCCTTGCCTAAAAAAGGCACTATGGGGGTGGCAAGAGCCTTGGCCAGTATACGAAAGCCTAAGGGTGACAGGTGCAAACCATCCCTAGTGAAGCAATGTGGCTTGTCGAGCATGTCATCCCAGGCTGACAGACACTGAATCCCCTTTGAATGACACCAATACTTTAGCCAATTGTTGAAACTGATCATTTTGTCTTTATACTGTGGCATCATTCTTGGTGAGGGCAAGATGCTACTCAAGGTCAGGGTCATACCAGCCTGGGCTACATGGTCAGAGAGCTCCTCTATGTCTCTTTTCATGTAGTCCAGGGAGGTATGTCTCAGGTCATTCACACCAGCATGGACAATGATGGAGTCATACTTGTACTCGCTTTGGAGTGACCTGAGTGCTTGCGTTATGTGATGGATCCTGGCACCTGACAGGCAGCTTACAGTGACCTTCTCCTTGTTCAGTCTGGTGAGCAGGACGTCAGTGTGCCGGACAACAGAGTCCCCTATAACAAGTGTAGTTGGTGTGTTGTTTGGCCTTAAGGGCTGTGACTGTGAGGCACACTGATTTTGTGAGATATGTGATTCGTGGGTATTGTTGAGGGGTGGCTGTTGCTTGGATATCTGCTTAGGAGGTCTTTGCTGTTTAGGCAGATTTTTATTCCCTTGTCCTGTGTGAGTAGGTCCACTTTGTGGGGTAACTTGTGATGACTGCCCTTGGCGAAATGCAGAAGAAGGGGGAACCAATGCCGTCTTGGCCAAAAAGGAGTCAACAACAAGATTTTTGGTTGCTCCTGTTGGATCTTCAAGAATTTTTGGAGAAGCAGGAAGGGGGGGAATGCATAGAGAAACATCCCCTTCCAAGAAAAGGACAGGGCATCCACCTTCCATGCCACAGGAATGGGAACTCTGGCATAGAATTTTGGAAGCTGTCTGTTCATAAGGGAGGTGAAGAGATCTACCTGAGGTGTACCCCACTGATGGGCAATGTCCAGAAACACATCTCTGTGTAACATCCATTCGTGAGATTGAGTCAAGGACCTCCTCAATGCGTCTGCCACAACATTTTGAGTGGAAGGAATGTAAACAGCTTGGAGGATGAGTTGACACTGAGAGGCTAACTCCCAAAGTTTGCAGAGCCAGTCTGCACAGGAGATAAGACTTGGTCCCTCCCTGCTTGTTGACATATCAAAGGACTGTGGTATTGTCTTGTGAACCACTTCAGGGAACCTGAAAGAAGAGGTCCGAAGATTTGCAGAGCAAAAATAAGGGCTTTTCTCTCTTTTATGTTTATGTGTTCTGTCTTTTGGGATGGGGACCACACATCTTGAACCTTCCAGGATGCCAGGGTTGCTCCCCATCCCAAGCTGGAAGCATCCATGAACAGCTCTTAAGTGGGAAGGAATGGCTGTAATGGTAGACCTGAATTCACGGTAACCTAATGAATCCACCAATTCAGTTCCTTTTTCAAGCAGGGAAGAAGGGAAATCACAAACTCCAGTGGATGAGTGTGTTGCATCCAAACTGACCTGAGGTACTAGTGGAATTTCCTCATGTGCAGCTTGGCTACAGGTACATGGGAATAGTGGATGCCATGAAGCCCAAGAGGCGGAGAAACACTGGCAGTCAGAGATAGAAGAGGCAAGAGGGCCTGGAAGTACACAGTGAGAGAGAACCTTTTCAGGAGGCAAGGAAGGCAACATCCTGTCTGTCTGGATTCTGCATCCTAGAAAGACATGATCTTGTGACAGAACCAGAGAATATTTTTGATAGTTGATAGTGAATCCCAGACCTTCCAGCAGAGATACTGTGAAGAGCAGATTCTCCTGAAGAGTATCTGGAGAATGAGCCTGGAGAAGATCGTTCAGGTATGGGAAAATCTGAATACCCCTTAGTCTGCAAAAGGGTATGACAGGAGCTAAGCATTTTGTGAAGAACCTTGGAGCCACAGACAATCCAAAAGGCAAGGCAGAGAATTGAAAATGTGAGGAAGCAATAGCAAAGCAAAGAAACTTCCTGAACCAAGGATGAATGGGAAATGTGGAGGTAAGCATCCTTGATGTCCAGATACACCATGTAGGCCTGAGGAAAAATGAGGGGAAGGAGCGTGTGCAAGGATAGCATATGAAAGGTGGGAACCTTTAGGAAGGTATTGAGGTGGGATAAGTCTAGGCTGGGCCTCCAGGGATCATCTTTCCTAGGGACCAGGAACATCCTGGAGTAAAACCCTTTTCCAATTTGGGAAGGTGGCACCTCCTGAATGGAGCCCTGAGAAAGACAAGTGAAAATTACTTCAGGAAAGTAATCCAGCTGTTCTTTTGGGGTTGTGGTACACTCCTAAAGGAAGGAGGAGTCTTACACACCATGAAGTATCCTTGAAGGATAATGGAGAGAACCCAAGTGTACTGGGTGATCTGGTTCCAAGCAGGGACAGAAAGGCAAAGGTGTAAGGAAAGGGGAGTCTGGCTGCAAGGGGTTTGGTAGTTACAGACTACCTTTACTTGGTCAGAAAGGGCTCCTTCTGGGCAGCCAGAGATGATGTATAGGATTTGGTAGAGAATTGCTTTGTAGTATCCCTTTTACCCTTGGAAGACTGAGTTCTGGAAGGTTTTCTAATAAAGGGGTTTTTAGAGGGGTTGTCCCTCTGAAATCTGGGAACCAGGGACACAAAAACGTGTTTTAGGTCTTGTAGCTCTTTACCATTTTTTTGTAAGGACTTAACAAGTTCTGCAGCACAAGAACCAAACAAGGCCTTGTTGTCAAGGGAAGCATCCATAACTTCTGCCTTTTTATCATCTGGTAAGGGCTGTAGTCTAAGCCAGGAGTACCTCCTGAGAACCGACCCAAAAGCAGCAGCTCTAGCAGATGCCTCCACTGCATTGTAGTGACACTTAATTGAATGGCATATAATGTGAGCAGAAGAGGTTAGAATGTATGATAACTGGGCCTTTGAGAGGATCTGGAAGCTCTGAAATTTACTTACAGGCATCAGAGAGAAGGGCTAAAGAATATTTTTCCATATGGGTCTGGTAGTTTATGGCCCTAAATGCCAGAGTAGCAGAAGTATAGACTTTCTTACTCTCCTTGTCTGAATGGAAAAGGGAGGTGAAGGGCAACATCCTGGAGGGCTTATCAGCAAATACACACATTCAAACAGGCATTTGTAATCCTCTGGCACCTTGTAAAACCTGTCTGGCCTTTTAGGGACAGGGGGTTGGGAGTCAGGGCACTTAGAGGCTGCTGAAAAAGCATCTAAAAATGCTGGCAGCACTGAAGGAACTGCAGATGGAGGAGGGGAGTCCATCTGCAGGTCATAATATCTTTTTTGAATTTCTGACACCTGGGAGCATTCCCATTCAAAGACACCCTCATTTTAACAATGGTCTCCCCAAACAAAATATGCTCTCCTGGAGTATCTGTGCCACTGAATTCTTCTTTCGGGGAAGCATATCCTAAGGGTGATGAAATTTGGGCCGAGTATGCCAAGGATTCATCCCAAGAAGAATCATCTTCATCAGATGAAACCTCAACCATAATCCTCTTTTGTGGAGAAGTAAGATGAAAGGAGGAAGAAGGGAAAGAGAAACTAGTGGATTGTCTCAGGGCCATGAAGGCACTAAGGAGCCCTTGAGAGAAGGGCTGCCAATCTGCAGGCTTACAGGCTGTTCTTGGGTAAAAGAAGAAGCATACTTAAGTTTTCAGCTTCTTCTTTTGTGGGGCACCCAAGCGGTGGAAGGATGAGGGACCCGACGTCGGCCTGCACTCTAAAATATACTGCTAGGGACATCTTCGCGAACAATGATTTGAGGAATGCCATGCGAGCCTTCAGTAACAATGAGCCTGGGTTTCCCCTGCTACGTCTGTAGGGGATGCCTGAATATCCCCCAAGGATGTGCTAGTAGGATCCTTCATGGCCTCCACACTGGTACCCTGGAAGGATCACTTGCTGACTCTGAAATGGTCTCTGGGCCAACATCGGACTCAGGAGAAATGTCCAGAATTGTAAGAGTAGTGGGTAAGTCAGGCCTAAATTCCTTGGCCTTCTTAATCAGCGGCTCATCTGAAGGGCCTGATGTAGCTTCCATATTGCGATATAGGTGCTTAAGGCATTGGTTTTCTAGGTACAGATTAAGAGAAGCTAAATGCCTTCACTGGGTCTTGGGGACAAAGGCCTTGCAAATCAAGCAAGAGGTATGGCTGTAGTCAGGGCCTAGGTAAAAGAGACACAAGTCGTGAGAGTCTACGTGGAATTTGCCTTCCACATTGACACTTGCCCTTCCTAGCTGACATGTAACCTCAACCACAACAGTAGCATATAAAACTATAAGAAACCCCCCTAACGGGGCACTTATCTGATCAGAATCCGCAGCTTCGTTGACAAGCAGTAACCGGAGAAGGGGTACTGACTGGAGGCAGAAAAGTTCTGAGGCTTGGCATGTGCTGACGTCAGCTTTACACGTGATGTCATTTTATGACGGACATAGGACTGATTCTGCCTGTGATGCTACATGTACCCTACAGCAACATTAGACTTTTGTATACTGGCCAGACATTCAAGTCAGCTGTCAGTGCACTCCCTCATGTTATGAATACTGCAATGTATCTACAGAAGAACATCATAATATCCCAAGGTGAAAGAGGGTCCTTTAAAGGTGGTTGAGGCAGGAAAGTACCTCATTAAAAGACTTCATATAATTTCAATGAGGCAATGCAAGTGTGATCCTCTCCTACATGAAAAATGGAAATAGTTGCCAAATGAAACATGATAGTTGTCGCTCACTCGTCTCTAACACACATAACAAAAAGGCTTGGGGTTTCATTCAGATGACTTAATACATACAAACACATCAGGAAGGATAGCAGCATCATCAAATATAAATGAACTAGTTGACAAACAGAGCTTACACACATGCTTACATCTCAACAGCTAACTACAAAATGGCAGTCTGGCTTGCACATGCTTAGTATTTATACACCCGTGCAAGCTCTTGGATAGCTTCTTAAAGGTATACTCACATACACTGATCTATATTCTCCCTCTTAAATAGACTGCCATTTGAAAAAACAATATCAGAGCTAAGCATGCATTGCTATATACAATGCAAACAAAACACAATTTTCATGTTCCTTCATATCTACTACAGGGTTTAGTGATTCGACCATGTCTCATAACAGTTTGGGCCAAATTTAACAATAGGATCGGTCTGTGGTGCACACCTCTTATCAGGAACTTCTGGATTCGTCACAGGAATGGGAATGTCCTCTGGAACTTCCTCTGAAATTGGAACACCGGACAACTCACTGAAATAAACAGTCTTTCTCACAGGCTAAGTGCTGTGGTACAGGCTCAGACACCAATCTCAAATGTTTCCGATTCTGCCTAAAAGTTGCTCCTTCTGATTCCACAATGTATGATCTTGGCTCTGGACCAATATTCTTCACGACTCCAATCCGATCAAAACTGTTGGACGTTTGCATCCTTACTACTACTCTCTCATAATGGATTGAGCGGTTTGCTGGTCTTATCATAGTAGGACTTCTGGGATAGGCACTTCTTCAACAGATTGGCTTTCACTAACCTGTTCATCTTGACACATGGAACCAACAACTGACTACTGATTGGTAATATGGTTCTGGTTTGTCTCAACAGAAGTCTCTGAGCAGGTGAACCAAGATGTTTATCACAAGGAACATTTCTGAGTTTCAAGAGATTTAGGAAAACATCACTATTGTCTCATTTTGACTTCTCAAGTAACTGTTTTGCACTTTGATCTGCACGTTCTGCCAAACCATCTGACTGCGGGTACTCTGGACTACTTGTGACAAGTCCCATTCTTCAGCAAATCATTTGAACTACTGGCTTGTAAACTGCGTGCCATTGTCAGAAATAACTTTGTGTGGACTCCCATGTACAGCAAAATGATGCTTCATCTTAGTAATGACACTACTTGATGCTAGGTTAGGAAGTTAAGTCAGTCTCGAACCAACTAACACCAAATAAATGTTGATCATTCCACTTGAAGATATCGGTGCCTAATCTCAACCAAGGTAGTTCCGGAATTTAGTTAAGCTGAAATGGTTCCTTCGGTTCTGTTGGCTTTGTACTACTACACACTGAACAAAATTAAAGTGTTCTCAATGTCTTGTGACATGACCAAAATACTAATCCTCTCACCCTTCTTTTGGTATATTTGGTTCCTGGGTGACCACGATGCAAGATAATGTACTCTTGTTACAAGAACTCTGGAACAGTTACTTTCGGACCTTTCATGATACCTTTGTCAGACAAAATCTCATCTCTGTATGGAAAATAAGGTTGCACTTCCTGAGGTAAACTAGATGGCATTTGACGCCATCCATGACTGATAAGGTGACTGAGCCTCTATAAAACTGGATCTGTGGCTTTATGATTTCAACTCATCAAGACTTGTGGAAGAAAAATTTTCTCACTTCCATGACTTCAAAATAAAGGTTCTTATTTCCATGCGGTTCTGTGGTGTTTCTTAGCAATTGGAGAAGGTATCAGCAAGATAAAAAAGTTTTACTTTCATGTAAACAAGATTGAAATTGTACTTTTGCAATCTCAGCATCATGTGTTGTAGTTTGGCTGGAGCTGAATGCATTTGGGTTTCTCAAGATAGTGACTAGAGGATGGTGGTCTGTCTCGGTCTGGATAGGTCTACTATAAACATAATCATGGAACTCTGAACATGCAAACACAATTGCCAAAAGCTCTTTCTCGATCTGGGCATACTGCATTTCAGTTTGGGTAAGAGTTCTCAATGCATGGCAACAGGTTGATCCTCTTGCAGAATGACTGCACCAAGACCAAATTTCGAAGCATCACAGGAAAGTGCAACTGATTTGTGATCATCATAGTAGCTGAGAGTTGGTGGACTAGCAATTCTCTGTTTCAGGACATAAAATGCTCTTTGGTGTTGCTCTAACCAAGACCAGGACACATCTTCACGTGTCAGCTCTCGAATGGGTGCTGAAAGTCGGCCCAAGTCTGGAATGAACTTGCCTAGGTAGTTGAGCATGCCAAGAAAATGTTGCAGGGCTTGAACATTATCTGGAGCTGGGATCTCGAGAATGACTGTCTGCTTTGAAGGGTCTGGTCGTAGGCCTGTACTTGTAAATAAATAACCGACATAAGTAAAGTACAGTTGTGTACACTTACCATAAATGTAGATGTTCGAGTGTATTCACTTTTGCAGTCATTACATTTGGGTAATCTGCTGGCAGGTTGCCCTCAGTCAGCCTGATTAACAAAGTCTTGGGGTCCTGCGTCAGTTGCTGTCCCTTCTTCCATGACGTCAGGTCATCAGGGCTATAAAACATGCAGCCGATGCCATTACATCAGTTTTTCTTGCCCCAGATGTCAGGTGCCCCCCAAATGGGGAGAAAATAAAATTAAAAACACAAAAAATATATCTCCAATCCCAAAGGCAAATACAGCAAAAGGGCTTATAAGCATAGTGAAAGGAAGTATAGGTATAGTCAGAGAAAAATAGGGGGCTGGAGGGAGGGTAACCAGGACTGCAACAGTGAATACACTCGAACATCTACATTTATGGTAAGTGTACACAACTGTACTATGTTCTTCGTGTTTCACTGTTGCAGTCATTACATTTGGGTAGATTCCCAAAGCTATGGTAGGGTGGAGGAAATTATACAGCATTAGGACCAGCTATAAGGCCCTGCAGGACAGCAGTGGAAAAGCCAGCTCTGGATTTAGAGAAGAAAGTTAAATGGTAATGTTTGGTGAACGTATGAACTGAGGTCCAGGTAGCAGCTTCTAGAATGTCTCTGGTAGGAATACCTCTGAGAAAGGCTGTAGAAGTAGATGCCGCTCTGGTGGAATGAGATCTGATCCCCTGGTGGATAGCTTTACCATGGTGCATATAGCAGAAATTAATGCAATGGCTTACCCACTTGGAAATAGTCTGCTTTGAAATAGCCTTTCCCTCTGCCCATGCAGCAAATGCCACCAGTAGTTGTTCAGATTTTCTTTGAGATTTTGTTCTGTTTAAGTAAAATCTAAGTTGTCTGTGTACATCCAATGAATGCAGAATCCGTTCCCCCTTGTTTTGTGGATTGGGAAAGAAAGTTGGCAATGAATGGTCTGATTAAGAGCCACAATGGATACCACCTTAGGCATGAAGGATGGATTGGTTATGAGAGACACTCTGTCCTCATGAAAAATGATGGAAGGCTCTACTGCCATAAGAGCCTGTAATTCGGAAATCCTTCTAGCTGAAGTGACTGCTAAAAGGAAAACTGTTTTCCAGGACAGAAATTTTAAGTCTGCAGTAGCAGCTGGCTCAAAAGAAGGGAGAGTGAGTTTTTCCAATACAAAACTGAGGTCCCAGGCTGGGGTGGTCTTAGGTTTTTGGCCCCTCTGAGATACTGCTTTAGCAGAGGATGAGAGAAGAGGGGAGGTTCTGTGTTGTAATGAGCTGAAACAGCTGAGGCATAGATTTTTATGGAAGAAAAGGACAGGCCCTTGTGAAGCATCTCAGTTAACTATTGTAAAATCTGAGGAATATTGGGCACTGCTGTGCTTATTCCTTGTGATTGATTCCAGGCACAGAATCTTTTCCATTTGTTAGCATAAGATTTTCTAGTACTAGGCCTTCTTGCCTCCAAAATGACATCCAGCACAAGTTTGCTGAGTGATGCTAAGGGTGAATTTAGGTGCACAGCCACGCTGCAAGATTCAAAGTTTGGACATGAGTGTGCAGAATTTGGTTGTTCTGCTGAGAGAGTAAGTAAGGTGTTGAGGTAGGTGCCACGGTGGAAGGTGTGACACATTGCACAGGAGTGGGTACCAGTGTTGGCGAGGCTAGTCTGGAGCAATCAAAATCATTTTTGGTTTGTCCTGTTTGACTTTTAGTAGAACTTTGGAGAGCAGAGGCAGAGGGGGAAAGGCATAGACTGACAGCTGAAGGATACAGCATCCACTTTCCAGGCTTTTTTGTGATGAGTTCTTGTGCAGAATTTGTACAATTGGTAGTTCTGGGGTGAGGCAAAAAGATCTATGTCTGGACTCCCCCATTTGCGTGTCAATATGTTGAAAATCCATGGTTCCAGTTTCCATTCGTGGGTCCATGACATTTCTGCTTAGTTTGTCTGTCAGAGTATTCAGCTTGTAGTTGTATTTGATAGGTCAAGGCCGTGTTCCACAATGCCATGGCTAGCCTGTAAAGGGGGTAGGAGTGCGTACCCCCCTGCTTGTTTATGTACCACACAACTGTGGTGTTGTCTGTCTTAAATCATTAATTGTCCTGGATGAAGCTAGTCCTTGAAGTCTGTCAGTGCATTCTGTACAGCTAGCATTTCTTTCAGATTGATATGAAGGTGCATTTGATTTGGGCTCCATTTGCCCTGAATGCACTTCCCTGCCAGATGAGCCCCCCAAGCATAGTCTGATGGATCTGTAGTTAGGGTTTGGGCGACAGGGGGTGGAGTGAATGGATGTCCCTTATTTTGGTGGCAGGCCTCTGCCCTCCATAGGAACTCTAGTTGCAGGCAAGGTATGATAGGAATCATTGTTTCCAGGCTGTGACAATGATGACTCCATAAGCTTTTTAAGTACCACTTAAGTTTCCTCATATGCAGTCTTGCATATGGAATTAGAAAAATGCAGGAGGCCATGAACCCCAAGGCTTGCAGAATTTGTCTTGCAGATACATGGGTTTTGTGGGCACATGTTTGAAGTAAGTTACCAAATGAATTTGCTTTTCTGGCATAAGGTAAGCCATCTGGGCAGTTGTATTCAAGCTTGCACCCAGGAATGTAATTTTTTGAGAGGGTACCAGTTGTGATTTCTTTTCGTTTATAGTGTACCCTAGACAAGTTAGAACCCTTTTTACAAATGCCAGATGATTTAAAAGAATGTCCCTGTTGTCTGCCTGAAGTAGACAATCATCCAGGTATGGATATATTTGGATATTTCTTTGCCTGCAAAATGCAATTACTGGAGCCAGGCACTTTGTGAAGACCCTGGGCGCAGTAGATAAGCCAAAGGGCAGTGCAGAGAACTGGTAATGCAAGTAGCCTGCTTTGAAGTGGAGGTATTTTCTGCAAGATTCCCTGATTGGGATATGCAGGTAAGCCTCTTTTAAGTCTAGACTTACCAACCAGGCATCTTTGCCTAGCATAGGAAGTAACTGTTGAAGAGTTAGCATCTTGAATTTTGGAATGTCCAGAAATGTGTTTAGAGTAGATAATTCCAGAATTGGACGCCGTGATTTGTCTTTTCTGGATACCAGGAAAAGTCTTGAATAGAAACCTTGTCCCTTTTCCTCTTCTGGTACTGGTTGAATAGCCCCCATCTTCATGAGGGACAGTACTTGTTTCTGGGCCTTTGCCCACTGATTTGAAGGCAGGTCTGGCCATCCATTTGGGATTGGCAACGTGTGGAAATGAAATCTGTATCCCTGGGATACTATATTTAAAACCCAGTTGTCCTGGGTTATAAGCTGAAAGTTTCTTGCATGAAGTGCCAGTTTTCCCCCCAAAGGGGTGGCTAAAAGGTAAGTGCTTGGTAAGTGTAGAGGGAAGTCATTGAGGCTGCTTACCATAGTGAGGTGTCATATTGTTTCCAGATTTGGAGGAGGAGGCACCCCATTGTTTTGTTCTAAAAGTCCTTTGTGACTGAAACCTGGAGCCTTTGTAATGTCTGGGTGTGACTTGAGTGGCTCTCGAAGGAATTGGAAAGGACAAGTTCTTAGTAGACCAGTGCCTACTAAATCTTGGAGGTTGCACATGTAAGAAATATTTCACAATTTGCATAGATTTGGCTTTATCTTCCATCTTTTTAAAAACTTCTTCAGCCTTATTACCAAAGAGACGGTCCTGTTGTAAAGGAGCATCCAACAATTTTGCTTTAACATGATCAGGCAGAGTTTGCTCTTTGAGCCAAGCATGCCTTCTTAGTGCAGATCCAGTTACAGCAGCCCTGCAAGAGGCTTCCAAAGAATCAAAACCACATTGCAAAGTATGTTTTCCAACTTGTTCAGCTGAATGCAATAGATCCTGTAAATCTTTATTTTCCACACAGTCAGAAATTAACATCATTTTCTGTTTAAGCAGTCCCATGATATGCTGTTGATATTTAAGCATATGAAATTGACAGTTTAAAGCCCTGATTGCCAAGGTTGCGGTTGCAGAAGTGTAAATCTTCTTACCCCATCTATCCAGCGCCCTGGAATCTCTATCAGAAGGGGTAGGATTTTTAGCAGCAGAAGCCTTAATGCCCTTGGGACTCTGAGAAATGGTTTCAGGATCTGCAATTGGATTTTTGAAAAGGAATTTGTGGGAGTCAGGAACCCTGTAGTATCTGCTGGCTTACAAGGAGCCAGAGGCAGAGAATTAGGAGCCATACTAGATTCTGAAAAAACATCATCAACAATGTCTACAACAGGAGGTATAGCCAAAGGCCTATGTTGAGGAAGAAGAAGAAAATCCCTAAGTCTCTTTTTAGATTCAGAGAAATCCTGACTTTCCCAGTGGAAATGTTCCCTTAAGGTATGGTAAAGTTTCCCCAAAAGAAAAATCCTCAAGGGGAGAAGCAGAAGAAATGTAATCTTCTGCATCAGAGTCCTCATAAGTGGGACTAGACAAATCCTGCTCATTAGAAGAGTCAGAAGAAACAGAATCCTGTTCAGAAGATTCATAATCAATGTCTTGCCTAGGCCTCTTAGAAGGGGGGGGGGGGTTGACTACCCCTGATCAGAGTAATTAAATCTTCAGCCATTTTGATCATTTGTTTTTTAGGCATAGGGCCTGCACATGTGGCCCAGTCCCCTGTTTTTTAGACATAGGTTTAGATTTTGGCCTTAATTTTGAAGATGACGTCTGTCTAAAATACAAATTTGTAGGCCTGAAAACACCCTCAGAAGCCGGTGCCTGCACAGCGGCTCCGGACCCATCTAAGGTAGAGACAGCCACGGGTTCCATAATTGAAGCATCTCGCGGCATACCAGACTCCGAATGGGTCTCAGTAGAGGCCTGCGAATCAGAAGTAGCGGGTATCAGGGACTGCGAAAACGCATCACTGAGTACCGGCGAACTGGCTTAGGAGAAGCGTCGTCGTCAGTTTTGGACCTTGACAGCCTGTCTGTCTTTTTCTTTGCGTTTTTTAGGTATTTCGGTAATCAGATTGCTAACCGACAACATTTCTGGATAATTAAAGTGTAAGCCAAAATATTTAGAAGCAAAAATATACCGACGCTTAATAGTGCGATGATTGAATTTAGCACAAAACCGACAGCAAGGTACGTTGTGGTCAGGGCCTAGGCAAGGAATACAGTACAAATGAAAATCCTTATAAGGTATTTGCTTCCCACAAGTAATGCAATTATTAACTTTTACTGACATTGGTAAGGAGCAAGAAAAAGTTTCCCCAACGGGGTACATAGCTTTTTAGTTGAAGACTTCAGTTCTGAAACTCGAAAACGTAAATTTCAGGAGTTGGCCGACCGGCACTTATGAACTGCTTCTGCTTTGGGCATCGCGTGGCAAGAAAGACTGATGTAATGGCGTCGGCTGCATGTTTTATACCCCTGACAACCTGACGTCATGGAAGAAGGGACAGCAACCGACACAGGACCCAAGACTTTGTTAATCAGGCTGACTGAGGGCAACCTGCCCGCAGATTACCCAAATGTAATGACTGCAACAGTGAAACACGAAGAACATCCTCTTGTAGCCTGAATTTGCATTTGTGGGGATGAGCTTAAGATTCACTTGATATGTCCTTTCTAGAACTTTTGTGAGGTTTCTGTCATGTTCAGTTTCATCATGGACCTCCTAACATTATGTCTACTATAATAGCACAAGGATACCCAGAAATAATTTGCTCGACTGCATGCTGAAAGACTTCACTTACAGAATTTATCCCAAATGGCATTCTCAAAGATCTGTATCTGCCAAACGGAGTACTGTAAGTAGTGAGCAATGATGATTTTTTTTTGTCAATCTGAATTCGCCTAAATGAACTCTCTGCAGCTATGAAAAATAGTGGCATTTGGCATCAAGGCTGCAACTTTTCTGACTGTGCGAATTGGAAAATGAGGTCTTTGTAGTGCTTTTTTCAAATCTTGTGGGTCAGTACATATTCTGATGTCATAAGCTTTTCTTTTGAGCTACCACCATGGAAGATACCCATTCAGCAGGAGTTTCAACTGGAAAAATCACACCTTGTTGCAACATTTTATCAAACACGGCTTTGACTCTGTTCTACATGGTTATTGGAACTTTACGTGCTGACCCAATAACTGGACTGACCTCTGGGTCTAACTTCATGGAGTACACAGCTGAAAGCTTGCCTAATTTGTCTTCAAACAGATCAGCATAGATGGAAAAAATATACTGGGTGAAATTAGAGTAGTGGTCTTTCAAGCTAACATGATGGACTTCCTTATTAAATGAAACCAGTCCCAATTTTAAACTGTCTGAGCCCTAATAATGACTGGATGTGCCCCTTGACCACATAAAATAACAAGCTGTAGCTTCTTCCAGCAGAGTAATATGAAAACATTAATGAGCCTTTGATTTGAATTTCTTCACCTCCATAAGCAACAAGCTTTTCACCTTTACACACACTAGCAAATGTTTCTGCTGACATAATATTGCACTTGGAACCTGTATCAACTTCGAGCTCTGTGGGTTTGCTATTCAGCTGACAGTAAACAAGAAAAATAGTGTCCGTTGGAAAACCAGCACCACAAGCTCCACACAGATGATTACGTTGAAATATCTTTATTCCATAAAATCAAGTTAAGCACTTTCATTCCTTGAATAACATTTCTAGGACTTCATCAGAACTAAATACAGCAGTGAGGTCACCTCCCTTATATTCATCGGTAAATTGAACTACCAATTAAATATTTAAATATTTACAGGCATATCTGTGAAAACGTGCTTTGGTATAAAACATACCTAAAAAAAACACAGATACAAAAACATAAATAAAACTACCATTACAAAATCAGCCCACCATACAAAAAACAGTAAAACGTTTGTGTTTAAATAAGCGGGTGTGTAAGAACCTGATGCTAGAACACGTAATAAAAAATATATGGATATGTATTTCAAGAATGTTAATTAAGAATTTATTTTAAAAAATCTAAAGCCTCTCTCTTCAAAGCTGGTAACGATACATGCTCATTTAATCTTGGTTCAGCTACTGCATTCAATCTTATAATCCAATAAACTTCTCTTAATTCAATCTGTAGTTCCCACCAACCTCCTCTTATGCTGTGTGGGACTACTTCCAATATTCCAAATTAAAATTTTGTTTCCCATTGGCAAGTGAGTGTATGTTTGTAGAAGGAATTGTTAGTGTTACCTTTGGCTATGGCACGTGTGTCATATATTCTGGATCTAAAATTCCTCTCTGTCTTGCCCACATAAAAATTTTGGCATGTTTAGAAAACAGAAATGTATATAACACCCTTTGTATTACAATTGCCTTTTTGTAGGCTAACACCATGTCTACTTCCCTTTAAATATATCACATCACTGTCAAGGATAAAGGGAGGGCAGCCACAGTGGTGCAGCGGTTAGCGTTGCCGCCTCACAGCAAGAGGTTCTCCGGTTCGATCCTCGGCTGGGGTGCCTTCTGTGCAGAGTCTGCATGTACTCCTTCGTGTGGGTTTCCTCTGGGTGCTCCAGTTTCCTCCCACATCCCAAAGACATGTTGTAGGTGGATTGGCCACTCTAAATTGGCCCTAGGCATGACTGCGTGTGTGTGCCTTCTGTGGAAGGTTGGGCGCCAGGCTGGCAACTTGACACCTTAAAACTCCACTGCCAATCATGAGTGGACAGGTGATCCGCTGTGGCAACCCCTAACCGGGACAAGCCGAAAGAAGAAGAACACTGTCAAGGATAAAGGGACATTGCTTACATCAACCACATTTAGTTGTACCCTTGATTACCATTGGTCTGGGTAGGGTTGCATGTTCTATAAGATATTTAATGTTTTTACTTATTTTGTATACAAAGTTTGGTGCCTGTCCTAAAATACTAAAAATCTCTGAATTGCCACTAAATATGCTGCAATTTTTCGTTATTATGCCCTTAAGTGCTTTTTCTCCTTCACCAAATGGTATGACCATACTCATATTGAACCCTGACCTTTCAGAATGTTTGTTATTTGTAATTAGCTCACCACTGTGAAGCAGTGGTTTGTATTTACCCCCCCCCTTCAACCATATCTTTGACAATACTGTCCAAAATTTTATTAGGGTAACCCCTAACTTTAAACATGCCAGTTACACATTTAACTTCATTAAGGAATAACTCTCTGCTGGAACACATTCTTGCAGCTCTCACGAGCTGCCCTTTGAAAATGTTTTTCTTATTATGCAGGGTTTGACAACTTTGGAAGTCAAGGTAACTATTAGAAAAAGTTTCCTTCTTAAAAATTTTTGAAAGGAACCTTTTATTGTTCCAGTCTTTAAAAATGGTCACATCCAAATAATTGATGCACCAGAATGGTTAGATGTGAATTTAAAATATGCACAAATTTGGTTGATATATTTGACAAATCCTTTGATGTCCACCTGGTCATCTTTCCAAACGATAAAAATGCCATCTAAAAAACGAAAATATGTAAACCAATGTTGTGTGTATGTACTGGTTAAAAGACCATATCTGAAAAGTACAAAATACTTCATTCTTTGCCCTTTGATCTACTGCACTAACTGTTTCACGAAGCACTGACAAACCATCAACATAAAGACTAGGGTTGCAGCTTTCTAACTGAGCAACTCATTTCTTAAAACATTCCCTTTTAATAAAAAAATCTGGGCCTTTTGATTTACAAAATCTTTTGAAATTATTGCATTTGTGGCATTGTTGACCAAAAGCTAAACATTTCTCCCTTTTAGATTCATGACTTTCACCTCAATTACGATAGTTGGCAATGAAAGTAGGTTGGGGCCCATGCTTTGAGTTTGCTGACTCAGTCTTATATTTCACTGAGACTGTGAGAACTCTGGATTTGCTAGAAAGTTCTGGGGTTTATCAGTGTGTGCTGCAGGGGTTACAGTTGCTGCCATGTCCTTGTGCCCATTTCTTTAAATAACATGCTGCATACTATCAACATGAGCTTTACCACTGTGCCTTCTAGAGCTGTTCTCATTTGTAAGCATATTTGTGTGCTTTTCTGTGAGCTTGTATATATGACAAATCTCAATGGCCTTATTCAAAAGGAAATCACTAACATGAAGCAACATTTTTCTCACAGCATCATCTTTTATGCTACACACAAGTCTGTCCTTTACCAACTCATTCCTTAAGTCTCCAAATCTGCACGTTTTAGCTTTACTTCTCAGGTCAGTTATATGCTGCAAAAGTTTCACCAGGCATTTGATCCCTTGTGTGAAATAAGTGCCTTTCTAGTGTAACATTTCTCTGGGGGTTACACATTTCTCTAAATTTACATTTCAAGCACTCTGGGTCTTCCCTTGACTCAGCCAGTACAACAATGTGACAGTTCCCCCCCCCCCTCTCCTGTATAGACAGCAGGGGCATACACAAACGAATGTTCCCTTTCCATAGCTTCTGACCCAACTAAATTAAGCAGAATAAATGCCTTTGTATGGTCATCTTTATCAGAAAATGCAGCCTATATGAAAATGTATTCTTGCTCAAACACTCTCCAGGTCTCAGCAATATTATTGTCAAACTCAAGTGCACTGGATTTTCAAAATCCATCTGCCATGCCCACAAAGTATACACAAACACACTGAAAACATGGCCCTTGTAATTATGTATGAACAAACTGTTCTGTGAGCTTGTAACAACATTCAAATGCACAATAAACTCTCCAAAATACTGTACTTTGCGAAATATGCTCTGCAATGGTTGTATTCTGCAAAATATACCTTGTAATGACTGTACTTTGCAAAATACCTTTACTGTAACACTCCACAAACCTGCAAACACTTTATACATTTCTGATAACTTGAACATCTTTACTTAACATGATAAATACATATGCTTTGTGAAAATGCAGTAGTTGCCTTTTATGGGTCTATATTAGAACATCGAAGTATTACTACTTCGAATGTTCTAATATCGAACCCTTTGCATCGAACGCTGAAAATAGCGAAGCTGCAGAATATTGAATATTTTCCTAGGGAAAGTATTTGTTGGGCCGTTTCTCTAGCTTCGCTATTTCCTCGACTGTGGCGCGAAGGTTATGGACTGGGTTATGGTAAGTATGCAAACGAAGGTGAGTGTGCGATAGGGACCTTAGGGTTAGGGAGCGGGAAAGGTGAGTGTGCGATAAGGACGTTAGGGAGCGGGTAAGGTGAGTGTGCGGTAGTTACGGACCTTAGGGTTAGGGTTGGGTTAAGGTAAGTGGATAGCTAGTAGTGTATGTATGGTTTAGTGTAGGGTTTTGTGAAGTGTATGTGTGTGGATTATGTATTTTGGTGTGCTTGTGTTGTGTGTATGTTTGTTGGAACAGCAAATTTTTTCCCAGGGAAAAGATTTCGCTGTTCTGCATGTTCGATGTTATGGTGTTTCAAGTGAAATGGTTCTATATTAGAACATTCGATGTAGTAATACTTCGATGTTCTGATATAGACCCACCTTTTATTTTATTCATTTTATGCAATATGGACTGCATTTCAAACATTTTCCGTAGTAATTTAAATATTTTTATTAATATCATACATATCTGTTTATGCGAAAATGATTTAGAATGTTCTGTATGCGCAGTTTCATATTACGCAAAAAAAAATAGTGCTGAGCAAGTTTTAATAGCTGAAATTTGTTTTTGATCTGTTTTGCAAAGTTTGTGCATTTCTGGGATGATCCGCTCCTGTATATTTCACCAGCATCTAAACAAGTGCCTTAAGTCATTTTAGCCAAGCTGCTTCTGACTCCATGCCCCTTCGGTATGCTTCTTCTCATTCCATGTCCTTTCAGACATGCCGCTTCCGACACTGTGTCGCTCGTTCATCTCTAACACATATAACAAGAAGGTTTGGGATTTCGTTCAGATACTTTAATACATACAAACACATCAGGATGGATAGCAACATCATTAAGTACTAACAAACTAGTTAACCAGAACTTACATACATACATGCTTACAACTCAACATCTAACTACAAAATGGCAGTCTAGCTTGCACGTGCTCAGTATTTATACACTTGTGTAAGCTCTTGGATAGCTTCTTAAAAGTATATACACCCGTATGGATCTACAATAGTGGAACAGACCGCACTTGTCTGAAATACAAGAACCAAGAAATCCAAAGGAGATAGTAACCAGGCTGTAAGGTGAATCTCTTTGTTGAGCTTTTGTCAACTGTTTTGCAAAACATATATTTTTTTCTATCAGCAATATTTTTTGCAGACAAAAGGTATAGCTATGGGGTCGGCCTGTGGTTCACTATATGAAAACGTTACTATGTTATAAATGGAAAAACACTTTGTACTTAACAGTAAATGTAAGGATTACTGGCATTTATATACAAAGTACCTAGATGACGTGTGTTTAGTTTGGAATTTGATAACAGAATTTATTCAGTATTTGAATAACACAATGGATTTTTTGCAAGTTACATATGAAATGGGGCCAGACGGTATTCATTAACTCGACATTTTGTTAGTTAAAGTCCATGAAAAAATGTATGTATACCTCTGGCATTTATAGAAAGGTTACTTATTCAAACAATTTTCTTCATTACTCTAGTGCGCATCCTCTTCACCAAAAGAAACCAGTGGCAAAGGGGCAATTTGTACACATGGCAAGAATGGTTACCTTGTTTGAACAATTTTTGGCAGAATGAAACAACATTAAGGATATGTTCTTGAGAAGAGGCTACCCAGGGGGCTTTGTTAATTATATACTAAATGAAGTGCTACAGATAAGAACAACCTTGCATTTTGCCCCCATTCTTATTGAGGGTAACCAGGGTGAGAATGTGGTCTGTGATTCCAGTATGGATACAGTTACACCTGTGAAGTCAACACATGCCGCCAGTTTGATTACTTTTTTCTAATGACAGTAGTGCTATAACAGCTATACTTAAGAACTGGGCTGTACTGAATGAACATGCTGGTGGTAACAAAAAGTTGGGAGAATGACCAAGTTTAGTCTTTAGAAAAGGTACTTCATTAACATCTGTTTTAGAGTGAAGTGTTAAAATGCCAGCCCTCTATACAAGCAAAGGGCATGTTTAAATGTCATAACTGTAAAATTTGCAAAGAAATTGTTCTTGGTGAAAGCTTTATTATTAATGGGAGAAGGGTTTATATCCAACGTAGATTCAACTGCCTAACAAAAGGGGTGGTTTATATTGCATTATGCCAGGGCTGTCTGCGCTTTTATGTAGACAGAGTTTATGAACATTTGAATGATACAAAAAAATAATGAAAAAAATTTTTGCCTAAACATATTAACATTTACCCCGATCATGTTTTTAAATTTGTTATAGTTGAATAGCATACTGAAAGTGGCAGGGGGGGGTCCCCGGGGGTTTATTATTAGAAAAAAAAGAGCTTGCCTGGCAACTAAGATTAAATGCAGGTTGTGTACCAGGCATTAATGGTACAATTTCTATCTCCTGTTTGTTAAGACTTGAAGCATATTTTAGATAATATGTTTTAGATGTTTGTATTTATTTAATGTTTACGAAGGTGATGTTTTTAAGATTTGGATAGTTTAAGGAATTTTGTATAAAATGGTTAACGTTTCTTTTAAAATTTTTAGCAGACTCAGTCACATGATTTGTTGCAAGTTTTTAAATGGCAGCTTCATTTTCTGTACTTATCTCATGACGTCTCTACGTATTTATGACAAAAGTGCTTATCTGTACATTTTGTTTGCAGGTTTGAGCAATAAACCAATTTTTGTAGTGTGAACCTCTTGCTTCTGGCACCTGTTGAATTTAAACCCTCATGGTTCCCAATATAAAGGATGTAATCATTTGAACGTTTATTGTTGTGGTAAGTTTACTTACACAATTATACTATGCTCATCATCATGACTGCTGCTGCATAAGCTAAAACTATATGGGTGGATTGCCATAGCTTAAAAGAACTGGGAGAAAGGTCCAGGAGGACCTAGAGAAAGGTCCTAGCAAAGCCTGGCTTATACCTAATCTAGTGCATAATGTTTTGCAAAATTATGCATAGAAGTCCAAGTTGCTGTTTGTAGAATATGTCTAGAAACCAACCCTTTCCAAAAAGCCTCAGATAAAGCCAAACCCTAGGAGAGAACTTAACCCTACCTGGATTTTTTTCCTACCTGGATTTTTTTTTTTTTTTTTTTGTGGTGGGAACAACAAAAGATAATAGCCTGAGACAACTATTTGGAAACAATCTACTTTGACAAGGATGTCCTTTCTTTTTACTTTAACAAAAATGAACAACTAATCAGAATTTCTGAATGATTTTGTTCTACAAATATTGTAACAAGAGTTGTCTGTGGACATCCAAGGTACGAGGTATCCTTTCTCCCTCATTTTTCAGTTCTGGGGATAAAAAAAAAACAGGGAGACTGATAAACTGGTTTAATGTAAACTTGGATACCACTTTAGGCAAAAAGGAAAGATTAGTCCCCAGAGAAACCCAATCTCTATGGAAAATTAGATAAGGTCGACCCTACCATGAAAGCCTGCAACTCCAGATACTCTTCTTTTAGATGTCAGAGCAATGAGTAAGACTGTTTCCATATCAAGAACTTCAAATAAACCCATGAGCTGATTCAAATGGAGCAAGTATTAGCGTCTATATCATAACATTGACAGCTTAGGTTGTCGAATGCTAAATCATCGATACCTAAGCGTTGAACGCTTAAAATAGCGACCACATCATCAAATTCTTTCCTCGGGAAAGAATTTGGGTGGCCGTCCGTAAACAAAATAAACAAACACACCCAAACATAGTGGGGGGCTTCACACCCCAATGTTGGGGGTTGCACCCCCCCCCCACTCTCTAACTAAATATACCAACTCCGAGATTGCACTACATTGGGGAAAGGGCAAATCCCCAATAACGGCCATCTGAATTCTTTCCCGAGGAAAGAATTTGATGATGTGGCTGAGCGCTATTGTAAGCATTCAACGCTTAGGTGTTGATGATTAAGCATTCGACAACCTAAGCTGTCAACTATTCAACAGGATCCCAAGTATTAGCAACTCTAACTCAAAATTAAGATCCCTAAGAGGAGCTGCTGGTTTTCTGAGAGGCTTCTTATGCAGAAACACTTTTATAAACATTTTGACATAAAACTGCACTGAGAGAGGAGGAAATGAACCTTGATAGTGAAGCAATACAAGCCATGGGATAGTAAGGGTCTATATCAGTTCATCAAAACAGCTCAACGTAGAATACCACAACCTCGAACTGCTAACCACGAACTCTAAAATACATCGAAGGCTCAGAACACCAAATTTTTTCCCTAGGAAAAAATTCACTGTTCCGAGAAACACACACACACAACACAAGCACACCAAAAAACAGCAATCCACACACATACACTTAAAATCCTACATCTAACCCTACACTAAACTGTACATACAGTACTATCTATCCACTATCCTTAACACAAACCCTAACCTTAAGGTCCGTCACTATCGCACACTCACCTCACCCATGCCCTAACCCACATACCCCACCCTAACCCTAATGTCCACACAATCGCAGACTTACCTGAACCCAACTTGTAGCTTTCCACCACAGTGCTGAAAATAGCGAAGCCACAGTAATGGACAACCAAATTCTTTCCCTAGGAAAAAATTCTGTTATCTGTAGCTTTGCTATTTTCAGCGTTCACTGTTTTCAGGTCGATATTAGACCATTCGAAGTATTGACACTTCAATGATCTAATACAGACCCGGATAGTAACTCTCACAAATACTGCAAAATCAAAGAAACACTAGCCCTGAATGGATGCTCATTCTTTTGTTGGCACCAACTAGAAAACATTTTCCAAAACCACTGGCTCAGACCCAAAACACTAATTCTCTAGCACCTCTCTACAAGACCTTCAAAGAGTTAAAAATTCATCAAAAAATCTACTCCCTTATTTACAAAATCTAAGTCAATTATTCAATTATACAACCAAATAATTAGATAAAATACTTCCAGTTAATCTCTCCATTCAATCCCACAGAAACCATAGTATCATACTCAAGAATAAAACCAGATTCCTTATACAATTTCTCTTTCAAAATAATTTCATCATCATCTTTAACAAATATTTGCTCTAAAATACAACCTTGAAGCACAGAAAAATCACTAATATGCACATCTTTAAAATGACACGCTATAATCTTGTCTTCCTTTTGATTTTTTTATCCCTAATGTGTTCCATCAACCTCACTCAGCCTGTAAATATTTTTTTACATGGCATTGGGCTATTGTTACATAACATTTTTCTTCCACATGTCTTGAGAATTCCTTCTTACATAAAGGATAGCTTTGATTTTGTAGATAAGATTTCCCATGTTAAGTGGAACAAAAACATGTATTGGGTAACGTTGGATGTCAAAAGTTTATACATGTCAGTCCAACATAAGGACAGACTTTATGCCATAATGTATTTTTGGGGGATAGTCCATTAACACATTATTTGATTGATTTGACACATTTTTTCTTGACTAATAATTTTTTCACATTTATTAATGAAATTTTCAGACAAAAACAAGGAATAGCCATAGGGGCATCTTTTGCCCCCATGTATGCATATTTATTCATAGCTTATTTTGAGACAGAATGCCTGCGTAAATATAGTTTTGTGAAGAAATATGTTAAACATTATTTTCGTTTTATAGATGATTTAATATTTACTTGTGAGGGGGTAAAGCTGAAATTTTGCAGTTTGTCGCTGATTTACAACACAATGCATTCAAACTAATTTTTGATGGGTTGCAATATGGAGAAAGTACAGTTGTGTACACTTACCATAAATGGAGATGTTCAAGTGTATTCACTGTTGCAGTCATCACTTGTGGGTTATCCATGCTGGGTAGCCCTTGGCTGGCCCTAGTACCAGAGTAAAGGTTTCCCTCCTGCATCGGCTGTTCTGTGAGTGTGGCTGATGTCAGGGCTACAAAGGGAGACAGCCGAAGCCATTACATCAGTTTTTCTTGCCCCAATGGTCTTGGAGCCCCAGAGAAGATACATACAACAGTTAAGAAAAAGGGGGTAGGTGGGAGGGAAACAGGATTACAACAGTGAATACACGCAAACATCTACATTTATGGTAAGTGTACACAACTCTACTATATTCTTCATGTTTCACTGTTGCAGTCATCATTTGTGTGAAGAATCCCAAAGCAGAGGAAGTGGTTGGAGGAAAGCTGCACAATTATGGGGATGCTAGGATGCCCTGCAGGACAGGTTTTGGAGAAAGTAGCCAGCTGGTAGTGCTCGGTGAAAATGTGGACAGATATCCAAGCAGCAGCTTCCAGAATTTCCTTGGTAGGAACCTCCCTCAGAAAGGCTGTTTAGGTAGAGGCTGCTCTTCTGGAATGGGATCTGACAGTTTTGGGAGGACTCTTTCCATGGAAGGTATAGCAGAAATGTATACAATGAGAGATTCATTTGGAAATGGTCTGCTTGATAATGGGTTTCCCCTCTGCCCCAGGGGCGAATGAAACTAGGAGTTGGTCAGTTTTCCTGACTGATTTGGTCCTGTCAAGGTAAAATCTCAACTGTGTGTGCACATCCAAGATATTCAGAATTCTCTCACCTCTATTTATTGGTTTAGGAAAGAAGGTAGGTGTATGGCCTGGTTGAGGGTCACCTCAGAGACCACCTTAGGCATGAAAAAGGGTTTGGTTCTTAGAGAGACCCTGTCTGCGTGGAAGATGATGAAGGGTTCAGTGGCCATAAGAGCCTGGAGCTCAAATACCCTCCTAGCAGAAGTGATGGCTAGCAAAAGGGCAGTCTGCCAAGAGAAGTATTTGAGGTCTGCTGAGGAAACTGGCTCAAAAGGGGTGAGGAGTCAGCTTTACCAGGGCAAAGTTTAGATCCCAAGCTGGCGCAGGTGGTCTTCTTGGCAGTCTGATGTGAGCCACACCTCTGAGGAACTGCTTTAAGAGGTGTTGGGAGAATAATGGCTGTTCTGCTTGGACATAGGCTGAGATAGCAGAGGCAGGAGTCTTGATAGAGGAGTAAGACAAACCCTTATGGAGGAGCTCTGCCAGGTAATCCAGAACCGGGGTAAAGACACGTTACAGCTGGTGGTGTTCCTAGTGGAGCACCAGCAGGTGAATCTCTTCCATTTAGAGGAATAAGATTTTCTGGTGCTGGGTCTGCGAGCCTCCTTAATAATATTTAGCATCTGATTGCTGAGGGCTGCAATGTTAACTGTCTTTGAGGAATCAGCCATGCTGTTAACTTGAGTGTGGCAAGGCCTGGATGCAGGAGCTTCCCTCCCTGTTGTGTGAGAAGGTCTGCGGTGGAGGGCAGGGTAAAGGGAGGTGAGAACATGGGGTACCAGTGGTGCCTTGGCCGGTCTGGGGCAATCAGGATAGCCCTTGGTCTTTCTTTTATGATCTTGAGTAGAACTCTGAGTATCAGAGGAAGTGGGGGAAAGACGTACACAAACAGGCTGGGAGGAGAGGGCGTCCATCCTCCAGGCTTCTGGGTGAAACTGTCTTGAGCAGAACTTGGCCAGTTGACGGTTCTGGTGGCTTGCGAAAAGGTCTATGTCTCACTCCTCACTCCTCCCAAATGTGAATTATCTGTATGAAGGTCTCCCTATGCAGCTGTCACTCGTGGGGGTCCATGGTTATCTGCTTAAGTGATCTGCCAGGGTGTTTTGCTTCCCTGGGAGGTATTGAGCTAGAGATGCAGTCCTAGATTCGATGCTGACTGCCAGATTTCCATGGCAAGGCGACATAGGGGGTAGGAATGCGTGACCCCCTATTTGTTGATGCACCACATGACAGTGGTGTTGTCTGTCCTGATTAGGAGTACCCCTGGTGATGGATGCTCTTGAAAGGTTAGAATAGCTCTGTGCACTGCCAGCATTTCTTTCATACTGAAGTGTAGACCTAGAACTTCCTGTTCCCAAAAGGCTTGGGTTTGCAGAGTTCCAGTGTGGGCTCTGCATTCAATGTCTGAGGCATCTGTGGTCAAGGTCTGCTTGTGTGGGCAAAGGACAAAAGGAAGTCCCCTGTTTAGGGAGCAAGCCTAAGCCCACCAGAGGAGCTCCTTCTTTAAGCAAGGGATTAGTGGTAGTTTGTGCTCTAGAGACTGGGAGTGTTGGCACCAGTGGTTCCTTGGGTACCACTGCAGTTTCCGCATATGCAATCTGGCCAGGGGTACCAGCAGGATGCAGGAGGCCATGTATCCCAGGGTTTGTAATATTTGCCTGCCTGTGAGATGGGTGTTTTGCACCAGCTGGTGGAAGCAGTACTGCAGAAAAGTTTGCTTTTGGGGGAGGGGGAGGCCATTTGCTTGGATGTGTCTAGGAAAGTGCCCAGGAAAGTAATCCTTTGTGTGGGTAAGCAGCTGGGATTTCTCCATGTTTACAGTGAACCCCAATGGGGTCAGTATGGTCTGCACAAAGGAGAGGTCCTATAGGAGTTTTTCCTTGGTTTCTGCCTGAATGAAGCAGTCGCCTAGATAGGGGTAAATGTGTATGGCTCTCTTGTCTGCAGTAAGCAATGACTGGAGCCAAACACTTTGTAAAGACTCTGGGAGCAGTGAATAAGCCAAAGGGCACTGCTGAGAACTGAAAGTGTTGGGCCCTGCTCTGAACCTTAGGTAACTCCTGCAGGACTCTCTGATAGGAATATGCAGGTAGGCATCCTTCAAGTCTATGGTCACTAGCCAGGATTGTGGTAGGAGCATAGGCAGTAGTTTCTGTAGTGTCAACATTTTGAATTCTGGAACCAGAAGGGACAGATTCAGGGTAGAGAGTTCTAGGATAGGGCGCCATGTGCCCTCTTTTTGGGAACCAGGAACAGCCTTGAATAAAATCCCTTCCCGGTCTGTTCCTTGGGCACGGGTTCTACAGCACCCTGGATGTAAAGTTTTTGGATCTGGTGAATAACTTCTGCTGTCTGGTTTGTAGGGAGGTCTGGGGCAACCTGATCTCTTTGGTTTTTCTTTGAAACAGAATCTGTACCCTCTGGTAACAATTTTCAGAACCCACAGATCTGAGGTGATGGCCTGCCAGTTTTCTAGGAAGAGGGAAAGTCTTCCTCCCAGCTTGTCTGAAGACCTGAGGGGCAGAGAGGTGGGGAGGGAGTCACTGTGATTCTCTGGTGAAGGAAGAGAGCTTAGAACTCCCCTGTCTTGGATGGGCTGTGGACCACTGCCTAGTTCTTTGCTGGCTGTGTGTCTGCAGCCTACGGGTTCTGTCTCTGCATCCCTTTCTGTGAATTGGCCTAGCCTGAGAGGGAAAGGACCAGTGCTTGGTAAGGAAGTTTCTGCTGAACCTGGGAGGCTGTACCTGCAAAACGTTCTTGACAGTCTCCATGGATTTGGCTTTGTCCTCCATTTTCTTGATGACCTCCTCGGCCTTGGGGCCAAACCACTGCTCTTTATCCAAAGAGGCATCTAAAAGTTTGGATTTTACCTGGTCAGGCAAAGGTTGCTCCCTTAACCAGGCATGCCTTCTGATAACAGATCCTGTAGTTGCATCCCTGGTAAAGGCTTCCAAGGCATCAAAACCACAATGTAAGGAATGCTTGGCTACCTGAGAGCTTAACTCTATGAGGTCTATTAATTTTCTGGTAGTGTTACTGCCAGGCAAATCAGATATTTTCTGTTTAATGAGTTCAAGCACATTATGCTGGAATTTGATCATATGAAATTGACAGTTAAAAGCCCTAATGGCTAAAGTGGCTGAGGTGTAAACCTTTTTACCCATCATGTCTAGAGTTCTGCTTTCTCTGTCAGTTGGGATGGGGGTTTTAGAACAGCTTGCTGTAGCTCCCTTAGGGCCCTGAGTAATTACTTCAGGGTCTGCAAAGTATTTTTAAATAGGTATTTCCGACAGCCTTGCACCCTGTGGTATCTATCAGGTTTTCTGGATGCAGGAGGGAGAGAGTCTGGAGATAGGGCTGATTCTAGGAAAAACATTGTCTACTACATCCAGGATAGGAGGAATGCCCAGAGGCTTATGCTGAGGCAGATCTAGAAATTCCTTGAGTCTCTTTTTAGACTGGGAGTAGTCTCGGGCCTCCCACTGAAAATGTTCTTTGAGAGTATTTAAAGTTTCCCTGAAAGAAAGGTCCTTGGGGGGAGGGGGCAGTGGGGATGGAATCATCAGCATCAGAGTCCTTGAATGCTGCTAAGGGCTGATCTTCCATGTCTGACTCCTCCAGATCTGAATCCATTGATTCTGGATCTCTGAGGACCTCTGGGGGGTGTCTCTTTTTCTTCTGGCTGGTGTGGGAGGGGGAGATTGGCTACCCCTGATCAGAGTCATCAGGTCTTCTGCCATTCTGAGATGTTGCTGTGATTGAGGGGGCTGGCTGGCTAGTAGTAGGTCAGTGGCTGGGGCCCTGTGGAGGGATCTTTTTGGTTCAGTAGCCTTATATAAAGTAAATTTGACCGGCGGCGTTGTCTTCGGTCTAATCCTGACTTCGGATGTCTGTGGGGGGGTCCGCAGAAGCTGGTGCCTGCAAAGCAGCTCTGGACCCAACCGCGTGTGGAACAAATGACATCTCGGCAGGAGGAGGTTGATCCTGTGGCATACTGGACTCTGAAAGGGTCTTGGTAGAGGCCTGCAGCGGATCGTTGGCTGTCGTCAGGGGCTGCGAAGGTGCCTCACTGAGTTCAGCTGTAACCTTACTTTGAGAAAGGGTGGATGGTAGTCCGGGGTCGTCAGAGGGCCTACCTTTTTGAGGCCTATCCTTGTCTTTGCCTTTTTTTCTTCTTAGGAAAGTCAGAAACTGCCTGAGAGACTGACGCCATTTCACTTTGCTGGAAAGACTGACTAAAATGCCTAGTTACAATATCAGCTCTTGTTTTTATAGAACGAGCATTAAAGAGGGCACAGAACTGACACCCTGGAACATCGTGGTCTTGGCCTAAACAGGTGACGCAGAGAAAATGGAAGTCTTGGTGTGGGACTTGCTTTTCATAACTGAGACAGTTATTAACTTTCTCTAATATCAGTTTAAAGCAAGAAAAAATTCCCCAATGGGGTGTGAAGACTGGTAGAGATGGGTGAAGGTTGCCAGCCTAGTCAAATAGAATTTGGTACATAATTCTGTCATTTGTAAATATAAATGTTGAAATACAGGCTTGTTTTTTTAAATGAAAGAATATGCTGTAAAATGTTGAACTCAAAACAATGTAGCAACTTTGCCCTCTGCTGTAAAGAAAGCTAAGTCAAGCATTTCTTCTCTGTCCTTTGAAATTGAAATTATTTCATGACTGTCTTTGATATTTACAATTCGGCTCTGGTCAGGCTAGATGTAGGCTTCCTGCCTATTGTTTTAAGGTTAAAGTTAATGACCAGAATTTACATATGGAATGTCTTTTATTGCTCTGGTTTCTGCCTAGGTGTAAAAGAATGTAAATGCCGTTTCTGTCAGCCTGGGAACACCAGGAAAGTGTAAAAAAATGATGTAATAGGAATCAGGACTGCAATAGCAATTTAAACAGAGAGAATCAGAAGGCATAAAGCATTTTTGTCTTGATCACCCAACTCACAGCACTGTCGTGTTCATATGTAAGTTATCTTAGACCTGTGTTTTCTTTTAGAAATAGCTAGGGACTAGAAAGATTAGACTGTTTTTCTGTGATGTCAGAACTTTACTACTCTGTTATTTTAAGTATTTCTCTGTGATCACTGAACTCTTGACTAGCACTGTGTGGTAGAAAGTATTGTCTTGTGTTTTTAACTATTTATTATTAAATATTTTAAACCCTTTTAACTGTGGCTATTTTGTGTAGAGATAAGTTAAGCTTTAAGAGTATATTGCATGCTTATATTGATCCTGTACCAAGTCACTCTAATAAGCCTTGACTGTTTGGTCACAACTACCAATTGGTTAATAATATTGCACAATAATAATTGGGCATCTTTTAAGGGCCTTTGAGTAGCTGATAAGTATTAGTGGATGGTGGCAAGTGGAACTACCGTATAGTCTAGGAGAAAGGAGCACAGCTGGAGAAACTGCGCCAGCCTTCCCCAGGAGTGTCTGTGTGGGTGTATAAACTCTTCTCAAAGTGTGTGTGTGTGCGTGCGTGTGAGCTACTTGGGCAGGGACACGAAGCACTGGTTGGACAGAGAGGGAACTAGAGGTTTTAGCTTCCCCACTAAGCTGAGATCTGGACCCTGTAGCTGTGTCAATGGGGAGTCTTATTGGGGACCTGGAGAGCAAGGGAGCGACCAGCCCCAGACTGACTGTGATCTCTGTGTGCTCTTAAGGGAAATTGCACTTTACTGTGTGTATTTGTTATCCTTTCCTCATATATGAGACACCCTCTCTGGTGTTAGTGGTGAGGACTGAGGCTCCTTGATTGCTGGGCCAGGGCATGGGCGTCACACGGGGTACTTCACTTTAGACGATTGTCTTCACTCTGGCAATGCCTGGCCGACCAATGCACTTGCAAAACTGTTTCTGCTTCAGGCTCCATGGCAAGAAAGACTGATGTAATGGTGTTGGCTGTCTCCCTTTATAGCCCTGACATCAGCCACACTCACAGAACAGCCGACGCAGGAGGGAAACCTTTACTCTGGTACTTGGGCCAACCGAGGGCTATCCAGCAGGGATAACCCACAAGTGATGATTGCAACAGTGAAACGTGAAGAACATCGGGTATCTTACTTAGATTTAACCCTAAGGGGCAGGGATGATGGCAAAATTTGTACGGGAGTACACAAAGTTTTTGGATGGAAGCCAGCACTTGTATGCCACTAGTTGCCATCCACCTCATGTTTTGTCATCCTTACCTTACGGAGAGATTTTAAGACTTAAGAATATGTAATATTGAAAAATGTATTGGATGAAATACATAATACTTCAATTATGTTTTGTAATAGGGGTTAATATAAGGAAGCGGTAGAAGAAGCTAAACACACTTTTTTTCTTTGGAATCAAGTAAAAATGTGAATAAAAGGCATTGGAACAACGTGAAAGATAAAGAAAGCAGTGGAATTAATAAAGAACAAATGTATTTTGTTAGTATATATAATACTAAAAGTAAAGAAATTTGTGACATTGTAAGATTATTGGAACTTTCATCTTAGAGATAGGGATTTGAATAGAATTTTGAATAAATATCCCATGATGTCATATAAACGGGGGAGGAGTTTAATGGACATGCATGTTAATGGAAAGTTTGTTTAACCACAAATAAATTTACATGACTGTCCAACATCTAAGGGCACTTTTAAATGTAATAGTCGCTCTATTTGCAAACATGTAGTGTGTTCCTTTGAGTACATAAATAAGACTAAGTATACACCAAGAGGATTATTTATGCTCTAAGATGTCCCTGTAGTTTCTTTTATGTTGGTGATACAAAAAGAAGTTTTAAAGTGAGGTTGATGGAACACATTAGGGACATAAAAAATCAAAAGGAAGACAAGATTATAGCCTGTCTTTTTAAAGATGTGCATATTAGTGATTCTTCTATGCTTTAAGGTTGCATTTTAGAATAAATATGTGTTAAAGATGATGATGAAATTCTTTTGAAAGAGAAATTGTTGTATAAGGAATCTGTTTTTATTCTTAAGTATGATACTATGGTTCCTATGGGACTGAATGGAGAGATTAATTGGAAGTATTTTATCTAATTATTTAATTATTTGGTTGTATAGTTGACTTTTTGATTTTGTATACAAGGTAGTATATTTTTTGATGAATTCTGTAACTCCTTGGAGGTCTTATATCAAGGCGCTAGAGAATTAAAGTGTTATAGGTCTGAACCAGTGGTCTTGGTTTTTCTTATTTCCATACAATTGTTTGGATTTAGAAAACATTTTTTCATTTGCTAATGTATGACTTTCTAGTATTAGGCTTCCTTGCCTCCATTAATACCTGCTACACATCCACAGAAAACAGGTACTTAAAAGGTAATAAAACCCTATCATCAAGCCAATTACAGTTGTTTGGTGGTGGATGTATCAAACACCCTTAATCTTGTGTGAGTAAATCCAGTCTGAGGAAGCTTGTGGTAACTGCCACAGCCAATTCCTAAAGAAGGAAAAATCACTACTTCCTGGGCCAGAAAGATGTTAACACAATGATCTTTGGGAAGCCCTTCTGAATCTTCAGAAGTACCCCGGAAATCAGTGGAAAGTGTGGAAAAACATTCAGGGGCATTCCTGTCCTAGAAAAACAAAAGGTACCTGTCTTCTAGGCTTTCTTCATAGAGTTGTGGAACAGAACTTTGCCAGTTGATTGTTTAGGGACGAGGCAAAAAGATCTAATTAAGATGCTCTTCACAAATGGATCAGATATTGGAAAATCCCCAGTCAGTTTCCATTACTGAAGGTATGCCTTGGCCCTGCTCAGCTTGGGATATGATGCCAGTACAGGAAGATTGTCTTGTAAAGCTATATCCAATGATAATATGGCTAGTCTTCACAAGGGGTTAGATCTGGTTACCCTGGCTTGTTTATGTACCACATCAATGTGGTGGTGTCTGTAAACCCTTCAGGAGGTCCTGGGGACCACAAATAATTCAGAGAGTTGACAGCAACTACAAGGGCTAGCATTCTCTTTTATGTTTGTGTGTTGTGGTATGTCTTTTTGTCCCAAAGACCATACACTTTTACACCCATTGATACTGCTCCCCAAGTAAAGTCTGAGGTGAAGCAGAAGGGAAGAATGGGAGCCCTGGATACTGAGAAATTTGATGTGGAAACCCCGATAAATACATCTAAATATATATCTGTTTTTTTTTTCCTGTGGAAGAAAAGCTCTTGGTATTGAGGTGCACAGCAGTTAAAAAAAAAAAAAAGGGCAATCCTGTGAGGAGGAGTTAGAAAAAAATGTTGAATATTCTTGGAATCCCGGCTTCTGTAAGGATCCCTTACCCAAGGCAGAGATTCCTGACACTTTGAAAAAGTGCAACAATAAGCGAGTTATCTAAATAGAGAATATGGATACTTTGCAGTCTGCAGTGAGCTATCACAGGAGCTAGACACTTTGTGAACATTACTGGAGCTTTGGATAGCCTAGAGGGTAAGGCAGAGGACAATATGATCCAGAAACATAGAATCTTAAGAAACATGTGAACTCTGGAAGAATGTGAATGTGATTATATATATGTTTTATATCTAAACTCACTAAGAAACTGAAATAAAGAAGAAAGGGTAACAAGCTGTGAAATCAGAGCATTATGAACTTGAGCATTATCACACACTGGTTCAGGAAGAAGAGATCCAAGACCTGTCTCCAAGAATCTCCTAACTTTGGTACCAGAAACATTCTTGAATAAAAACATTCCTAAAAGAGGAGGAGGTATAGCTTCTAATATCTCAGTGACAGCATATGTTGTAAGACAGGAGGAAAGAAAAGAGTTTGGTTTGGTGGATGAAGAGGAATCGCTTGGAAAGGAGAGAGAGATTCACATTGACACCTGTAGCCTAGATGAATCACATTCAGGACCACATTTGTATGAAACAATCTGTTGTCAAAGAAAAATAGAAGTTCAAACTTCTTGGGAGGAATAAGAGACTGCCAGGTGGGATGGGAGGGGACAAGGTTTTTCATATAGTCATTCAGACGGGTCTATATCACATTGTCGAACTTACTATTTATTAAACACCTCTTCGTCAAACTCACTTTGTCAAAACTCCTTTTTGTCGAATGATCATTTTAGTCAATATTTTCCCAGGAAAAAATGCAGTGGGCCATGGCTGGGAATTAGCCCTTTTCCCCACTGTAGTGCGACTATGGAGTTGGTATATTTATTTGGGGGGGGGCAAAGCTCCCCACCTGAGTGGGTTTTAAATGTTGTGCTTTTTTGTGATGATCGGTAGTTGGACTACTGGTTCTTTTCCCTGGGAAAATATTCACTAAAATGATCATTTCACAAAAAGGGATTTCAACAAAGTGAGTTCAACGAAGAGGTATTCAATAAATAGTAAGTTCTACAATGTGCTATAGACCTCATTCTGACTTATTTGACTGTTCTTTGTTTTGGAGGCTTTCTCTTTCTATTTTAAACCTCTCTACTATTGTTTTTTAAACGTCCGCATAGAAGCACTCTGTTGAGACTGTTTATTTTTTCTTCTTTTTTCAAAGATAGACAAGGGCAGAGAATCCCGTGGAAAATTTGTTGGAGAACAATTGAAAAATTTGAGGGATTCTTTAAATAAGCTTTCCCTCTCATCACATCTTTTGATAATTTCTGCAACGGGGACATTTTTGACAACTTTTGGGAAATTCTGAGAATGAAGTCATGCAAACTTCCTCAAAACAGTTCGTGGCAGGGGCTCTAATGATGTTATCCACAAAATCATAAACACAGTTTAAGCAATTAGCAATGACTTGTAAAACTGAAGAAACTAAATTATACAAAGCATAGTTCTTCTTACATGAGGAGACAAATGCCAAAACAATCCTCATACCATCACAATTAGAATAAATTTCAACATATAAGCTGGCAAGTTTAAAATTCTAAAAATTAAAGTTGAAGCAGCACACACTTTTTTTCAAACTTGTCAAAACCCTTCCTACATTTGTCAGAAAGAACAAGATTATAATTAAAGTATTAAACAGAAGCTGAGTTCATTAAAGCAACAGCTGCTGGGTCTGGTCTAGGACTGGTATACAAAATCCTTGAAAAACGGAGGAACTATTATATAATCTATCCACTTTTTAGGGGCAGCAGGCTGAAGGCTGTGAGAAACACATCTTCCAAAGCAGACAAAACTGGAGGGATACATGATGTTCCAGAAAATGCCAGATGTGACAAGTCATACTATTTCCTGAGGGATTGAGAAAGCTCACTATTTTGCCACTAGAAACATTGATTTATTTTGGAAATAGTCACAAAGAAAGAGAATCCATCACAGGGAGATTTGGATACCACACTGTTCTCATAATCTGAATCAGAAACCTGAGGAGAAGAAAATGCATCTGTCCCTTCAAATTCCGCAAAGGTTCAGTTTACTAAACCTCCTCAGGAAAAGAAGAATCCATTTTGCTTTTCCAGAAACAGCTTTATAAGAGGGGTCAAGAGCATGTACAATACCCTGAGCCAATCCTAGTAAATTAATCCTGTCCAGAGTAACTAATACAGAAGAAGGCAAATGTATAGTTTCCTGCTTCTTCCTTACAGGAATTGCTAGACAAACAGAACCAACATTGCCAACAACTTCTGCAGGGATGGGTACAACATTCTGGCTAATTAGGGGCACTCTTCCTGAACCTTCTTCCAAGGCATGTCTAACCCCCCTGGCTTGTGGTGGCTACAGGGATCCAAAGAAAAAGATGAGTGGTCTGAGGAATCATCTTTGGACACAGGAGAGTCACTCACCTGCAGATCAGGCAAACTACCAGCTTGCTGTGGTAGCAAAGGGTGACTAACAATCTTCTTCTTTTGGCAGACGGAAGAAGGTCTGTCTGAGGAACTGGTACATTATTTCATGGTCAAGCCAAACAAAGTGCTTGATTCCTGGGGAAGCTATGCAGCAATAACTAAACCAGGAAAGCAGCAAAAAAAAAAAAAAAAAAAAGTAGCATCCCCCACCCCCCGAAAAAACACACAGTAAAAAGCACTTTAAACCCTTTCCTCGACCTCCACAAAAAAGTAAAATCACAACAGCTTCTCTACAAAAAAGTAACTCTAAACAAATTTTTCAACTTTTTACCACAAAAGAAAAAAGACTGTGCCCATCTGAAAGTAATTACAAGTCACAAGGGAATAAATAAAAACACTTTCTCCTAATTTAAAAGTTCTTCTGTTTCAGAAAAAAAGTTTTCTGTAAGAAAAAGTCAAGCGGAAGTTTTTCCTCCTAAACGGACCTTATCTACCAAGCAATTGAAATGTTGTAGCTGACCATCAAGCCTTGAAAGTCTGTAAAGGAACACTTCTAAGCTGCAGAAAAGCTCTTAAGGGCTTAGTGCCCAAACCTGTCTTTTAGTCAGGCAGCCTGATCTGATTAATGGATTGGGTATGTGGAATGTGCCTTGAAGCTTTGGAAGCTGACCAACTGTTATAATCATATGTAGGACATAACTCATATAGCTTAGGCTACTGCAACAGTGACAATATTCATAAACATTAGTGTGTTCTATGAAAGGAACTGGATAGGGTATGAATCTGCTGATTCAAAGGGGGGCAATGTCAGTTTCTTCAGCACATAATTAAAATTTCATGGTGCAGCATTTTATCTCTTAGGAGACCTAATGTGTATCACTCACTTAAGGGAACCGTCGTCGGCAGTTTTAGACCTGTGCGGTCTCTCTATGTCTTTATCCTTACATTTTTTCAAAAGATCGGTTGTCGGATGGCTTACCGAAGCCATATCGGAAGTCAAGGACTGAAAGCGAAAATATCTAGCTACAATAAAGGCCCGATGATGTATAGTTCTGGCGTTGAACAAAACACAAAAGTGACGACGGGGGACGTTGTGGTCTGGGCCTAAACAAGTGACGCAGAAGGAATGAAAGTCGCTGTGTGGTATTTGCTTTCCACAGGCAAGACAATTGTTAACTTGTTCTGACATTGGTTAGAGCAAGAAAAAAGGGTCCCCAACAGGGTACTTAGCTTTAGAAGACTTCAACTTCAATTCAGAGACAAAAAACTCAAGTAGCGGCCGATCGGTACTCGTGCAAACTGCTTCTGCTTCAGGCTCCTCAGCAAGTAATACTGATCTAATGGCGTTGGCTGCCTGTTTTTATACCACTGACATTCTGACATTAGTCCTGAAGCGACAGCAACCAACACAGAAATACTAAGACTCTGGTATTCGGGACAGCTGAGGGTTATCCTGGCAGGGATAACCTAAATGTGATGACTGTAACAGTGAAACACGAAGAACATCAGTAGAAGCATGAATTTTTATGCATGTGTAAGCTAAAGCCAAATTTGTAGAGGTCTGACAAGTATTCCAGGACCAGTGACACATTAGGCTTTCTTGGGTCTAGGTACCTGAAATAAAACCAGAAAGAGACTCTCTTCCATTTTGCTGCATATGACTTTCTTGTACTAGGTTTCATAGCCTCGTTTATTTAGCATGTCCTAAAATAATTTGTGTCTGTCAGAGATTAGAGAGAGATCATTCAGGTTTGTCAGCCTCAGTGCGCCTAGGCTGAGGTGTACAAGAAATCCCTTGTTCTGAGTTAGAAAGTACACTCACTTCAGCAGTGCCTCATGTTTTCCTCTTTCCATAGCACACAGAACAAAGTAGTGCTGCCTTGCCCAAAAGGAAGCCATGAGGATAATTTCTAGCCTCTCCTCCTGTACATTTGTCAGTACCTTGGGGATCCGGGGCATAGGAGGGGAAAGTATAAAAAACAGACCTGTCTAATTAAAGAAGGCATTAATTATTCAGGCTCATGGAATTTCTATGCTGGAGCAAAACTGTCTCAAGCTGCCTGATCAGATGAAAAGCAAATAGGTCCATCTAGAAATGTGTCCTTATGAAGCTTCCCTTACTTGTTTTTGTACCATAGCACTCTGGAGATGTCTGCTTGGGCTTACCTGACTCCCTTTCATAGTTGGGAAAAATGCTCGAAGAGCTAGGCTAAAGGCCATCATTTCTTTGAGGCTGATGTATTTGTTCTTCATACTTGGTTGACAAACTCCATGAACCTGAAGACCCTTCTTATAAGCTTCCCAGGCTACTGTCAGAGTAAGTGCTGCTGCGTTTCCCCTTAAGGAACCATTATTCAAGAGACAATGCTGTCTCAGCTCCACAATGAAATGTATCTTCTTATACACATCAGCAGAGAATAAAGACTTACAAAGGAATGAGTCTGCTGGCTCTGTCTATTCCTTAGATACTACTGAAGCTTACATATACGAAGATCTGCCTAGAGCACCATTAGTATGTATGCTGCCATGTATCCTAACAAGCTCAGATATTCCCTTGCATTGATGTTTCCTCCTGTGTCATTTCATGATGCACTGACAGTCCTGCAACACAACCCAAATGTTCTACAACACTACAATGGTTTGAAACCTGGTATTATTGGTTAATAAATTAATCTTATCTCAGTTTCTTATTATGTAGTTGTCTTCTGTGGTAAGGGGGGGGGAGGTAGTGATGTGAAGCTAAGCATGTGAAACTTTCATCTTCTTAGCAGAAATTCAGCTCATAATCAGGAGCACTGTTAACTTTTCTTTATGCACAGAAGTAAGCAGTGGAAGCCAGAATAAAAAACAAGGTTGAATCAAGACTATAAAATGACAGACATATACATACACGGCAACCAAACACAGCATTTTGGGTATGTATGTTAGAAAACACCAGGATTTTAGTTTTAAGGTCAGTGAAAAAATGTGAGTTTTAAAATAATGGGTGACATTCTAAAAAAATTCATATGATCTTTCTGGAAAGCAAAATCACATTACTGGGTTTGTTTAGGGCTCAGAAGATTGCAAATCTAGTCGATCGGACATCAACGTTTTAATTTGTGGCCCCAGCTGTTCAACTTTCACTGCAGTATACCACCCCCAAGTATAAAATGGGGTTCCAAAAATAATTTTAATGGCTGTACTCATATGATTTTATTTTTCAAAAAGGAAAGAAATTTCACAAAAAAACTAATCTGTACTGTAAGACTGACTGGCAGCTTAACCTTATTAATTTTCAGCTGATTATCATTTGTACAGACTCACCCTTCCAAAACACAGCTCAAAAGAACTGCCTACAGTCTGTGCTCCAGTGAGTAAAAATCTGACATGGAAAATGTACTGTCATACTACTGTATTAGGGAATGCTGCTGCTGATTAGTTCTAACAGCAAGAGAACCTGATAAAGCATACAAACATTTAATGTGGCACAGCCACAAGATGGCACTCTAGCCCGTTCATTGCCTTTACAGTGAGTTCAGTTCTCCTACCATACTCGACCCTGCCAGTGGTAGTCATAAGCTTAAAGTGCTCCTGTGGAACATTTTTTTTACATGCTGCACAATTTCCATAACAAGAATGATGAGCGACAGCTCATTTTTTTACAAAGATAAGTTTAGCTATGACTTTATTCTAAAATCCACTTTACTATGAAAACATACAGAAAACAGGAGCAATTTAAAGTAAGAAAATAAGTAAACAAGTATTCTAAGCATGTGGAAACAATGTTTCATTTAAAAACAGAAATAATTCAACCATGAATTATCACCCATTTGCACTTTTGGCAGCTTCACAGCACATAAACAGGGCATGCAAGCCAGATAGCTATTTACCAATTGCATGCAACAGATTCTAATTCCATCCCTGTATGCCCTCAAGAAATCAGTGTTTGTTGGACACAAATGCCAGTGCATTCAAATATGTATCATGCTAATACCAAGCCTCAGCACTATGTTAAGAAAAATTATAATGAAAGTACTTAATTACTAAAATATAATCACAGAAATGTGTGAGCGATAATACAGAAATAGCAGGATTGGTATGGATTTTAAGGGCATCATATTGTGAAGACACACTGACTTGTTTTTGAAATCATTAAAAAATATATATATACAGACACGAAACAACTTAAAGTTGGAAAACATGCAGCAACCTTGCACAGCATTCATTACAGTGAAAAACCACCTCAAATCTCTACTTCAGACAAGAAGACTGTGGTAAACAGTACTAAGTTATGATGGAGGGATCACAGCTTAAAAATCCTAGTATACACTTCCATTCTCCCCTGGAGGTCACTTGACTTCTGCTCTGTGGGGTCCTCTGCTGCAGTGGGCATCCTTCCTGAGCCATTACTCCTCCTCAAAGTGTCAGTACAATTTCTGCAGCTTCAGAAGTGTTTACCTCTTCCAGGCCAGGGTCATCAGGACTCACACTGGTGATGACAGGTCTCCAGCAGAGTTAAGCAGAGCTTAGCTTAGATGTGTTTTAGCATCTGGAAGCTATAAAACCATTTCAAATACTTCCACCCTTCCAGGGTAGCAATTAGTTCAGGCCTAAGGAAAATACAGTAGGATTCCTAGTCCTGGTTTTCACAGACATTTTGTCTCTAGCTGTAATAAGAACTGTAAGATACAATCTTATAGGTTCATAGTAGGTACTAGGCTATCGGCCCGAGGGCCTACGTAAGTCTAGCCAACAAGGTTCCCTGGCATACACCACCCAAGAAAGTTATTTTCCTGTCACTGTCGAGCAGAGACACAGAAGTGATACCCGGGGTGTATTTCTTATTTCCCATCCACTCATCAAGATTTTTCTTGAAGAGTGCTAATGAAGAACTTTGCTTGGCATAGATGGGTAGCCTGTTCCAGAGTATGGGAAGTCTCTGGGACAGGAATCTATCCCTCCAGCATGTCCTGTTTATTGTGGTGAAAAGGTTTAGGTCCCTAGACCGTGTAGCTCGGAGGGATTGGGATTTCTTTAGGTGTAGCATGTCCAACAACTCTGGGTTTGACATAGCTTTATATGTTAGGCAGAGATTACCTCAGAGTAGGCGATATGCTACGGAATAAAGCTGGAGTTTTTTGAGACGGTCAGTGTAGGGCATCTGTTTGAGGCCAGTAATCCTCTTTGTGAGGTACTTCTGTGGCCTTTACAGCTGCTACAGATGTCTTGTGAGGTACATTCTAAAAGGGGGGCTGTACTCTATGGGTCTAATGAGTGTCGAGTAGAGGGGAACAATGACCTCTTTATTCCTGGATGAGAACCTTTTTATGATGAGGTGTGCCATGTAGAAGGACTTCCTGACTACTGTGGCGATGTGACTATCAAAGGACAGACTACTGTCCACCTGGGTCCCAAGGTCTCTTATCACACATTCGGTGTTAAGTAGACTGCTGTCTATGTAGTAGTTCATGGGTACAGAGTTTTTACCAAAGGGGATGACAATGCACTTTTTGGCACTGAGCTTGAGGTCATGGCTCTGACACCAGGCATCTGTCTCAGCGAGGCCCTTCTGTAGGATTTCCACATCATTTGGGGACTCGACTATGGTTCCTAGTTTGCAGTCATCTACGAACTTCGTTAGCTAGAGGCCTTCTGTGTTAGCCTGTACTTCAGAGAAGTAGATACCAAACAGGAGAGGACCCAGGACTGAACCCTGTGGTACTCCACTTGTCACTGGTTTGAGGTCAGATTTGGAGTGTGCAACTTTTACAATGTGGGTTCTGTCAGTGAGCCAGTTGGCAACCCATCTTGTGACATAGGGATTTATACCTAGTTTAGTTGTAATTCCAGAATGGGGGATGGTGTTGAAAGCCTTGGCAAGGTCAAGATAGGCTGTGTGAACCACCTTACCCTCATCTACGGCTTTAGTGACTGCCTCAAAGAAGTCGATCAGATTTATAAGGCATGATCTACCTTTCACAAACCTGAACTGGGTGGGATCCAGAGTTTGGAGGTTACCAGTGTCTTTGTTTATGAGTTCCATGATGAAACGTCCCATGGCCTTGCAGACCAGGCTCATCAGGCTAATAGGGCGATAGTTCCCAGGAACAGTGGTGGCTACCCCTTTGTGGAGTCGGATAACTGTTGCTGTACACCATTCAGTGGGTACAAAGCCTTATGTGAGGCTATGATTGAACCTGGTGCTTGGTGGGGAGCCAGTTTGTTCTGAAGTACGTGTAAAATGCAGCCAGGGATGTTGTCCGGTCCCATGGATGCTGTGTTTTTGGCTTTAGAGAGTGCAGCTTTTACCTGCATAGTTGTGATTACAGGGAATCTGCATCTTCCTGTATAGATATGGGCCCTTTAGGGGGTGAGAGGGGGATAAAGTTAGCACTGAACCTATCTGCTAGGATGTTGGCAATATCAGTTGGTTCTGTAATTTTCATGCCATTGTGCTGTAATTCAGAGCAGATTTGGGTGTTGCCATTGATATTCTTGACATAGCTATAGAATGCTTTGTGGTTGTCCTTAGAATCAGTGGCAATTTTGTTTTCGTAGCTAGCTTTGGAGGATCTTATAAGGGATCTCAGCTTCTTACTAAGGCTGACCAGGGAGCTCTTCCACTCATGGGATTTTACTCTCTTTTGCAACAATTTCTTCCTTCTGTTGTACAGTTTGTTTATGGCAGGAGACCACCAGATTGGCTTCCTTTTTTTGGAGGATAGCGTCTTGGTTCTGTATGGGATAGCATGATCAATGCACTCATTTAAGTGCTTATAGAGGGCATTTGTGTAGGATTCAGCAGTCATAACTGTATTGTCCATCTGCATGGGTGTCATGAAGTTCACCACTTCTGTCTTAAGAAGCATGAAGTTGGCTTTGGAGAAATTTTTTACCATGGTTTCCTTAATGGGTGGTGGGGGTAGGATGTGGATATCAAGGGTGATTAGCTTATGGTTGGACTGGACCAACGAGGAGTTGACTTCAGGTGTGGAACACCGGCCACTCATGTTGGTAATGACTAGGTCTAGGATATTGTTTTCCCTAGTGGGGGTGTGGATAAGTTGACCCAGGGCATTGGAGTTTATGAATTCCAGAAAGGGTTGTGTGAAGGAGTTGGTACATGAGTAGTTTTCCCAGTTAATGGTGGGGTAGATGAAATCACCCATTATTAGGGTGTTTGGTTGAACCCTAATATTTTCCAGTACATAAAGAAGAGAGGAGTAGGAATCTTGGGGCATGGTGAGGGATCTGTAGCAAGCTACAATTTGGACTGCAGTTTTGCCCAGAGTTAGTTGCACTTGGATAGGGGGATCTTTATGGCCTAAACCAGGTAATTTAATTTCAGACTGTTTTTCAAAGTTAGCTGGACTGAGATTAACTTCTCTTCCAGTACTCTCAGTTACAATCTATTCATTTAAACACTTACAATACAGACTGACATAGCTATGCTGGTCATATGTTACACATTCACTGCCTTACTTCTCCTGGAACAGTTAGCAATACCTCTCATCATCACATCTCTCCTCCCTTTGAAGACTAAAGCTAATTTTTCAAGTGACCGTTGAGAAATGTGGCTTGAGAGAAATGAGCCTATCTGGGAATACATTAAATCATACCCTGCCTTGAGATCCCATCTGCACTGGCATTGCTGATCTCACTACAGTGCTGCCCTGTAATGTCATATGCCTGGAACCCTAAGCTCCACCTTAACAACTTGGCATTTTGCTGGTTTGGCTCAATATATCCATAGATCCCCCTCAGACTCCTCCTGTCACCCACTCCAAATACTCAGGACTAGGGCCTCCCTATCCCGGTAAGGCTTTTTTCATGTTAAGATAGAGTAATTTGTACCCCTGCCTAGCAGGTTTAACATGCAGTTAACATCACTGTCCTTCCTTACCACTTCAAAGGATCCCTCCCAAGTTGCACGTAGCTTATTGTGTCTGACAGGAATAAGAACCATAACCTGCTATCCCACAGCATGCTCTTGGGCTCAAGCATTCGCATACCAGACCTTTTTCTGCTGCTGGGCTCCTGCCAGATTCACCTGGGCCAAGCCCATGAGCTCCATAAGACTTGTCCTAAGGTTCAGGACATATGCCACAACAGACTCCTTGTGGGATTCACACTCACCCTCCCATTCATCATGAATCAAATCTAAAGCCCCCCTCACCCTACGCCCATACAGCAACTCAAAGGGTGAAAAAACTGTGAATTCCTGGGGTACCTCTCTGTATGCAAACAGCAGATGGGGCAAATATGTGTCTCACGGTCTCTTAAAATGTCTGCAAATGCCAATAGCATGGTCTTCAGTGTAGAGTTTAACTTCTCCACAAGACCATTAGTCTGGGGATGATAGGGGGTTGTCTTTAGTTGCTTCACCCCACAGAGCTCCCACAGACAAGCTATCAGGTCTGACATGAAATTGACACTTTTGTCAGTATTTCTCTTTTGGAAAACCTACCCTGCTGAAAGTCTCTAACAAAGCATTTTCCACTTTTTCTGCCTCGATGGAGGACAGAGCCACTGCATCCAGGTATCTAGTAGCATAATCTACTACCACCAGGATATACTTCTTCCCTGTGAAACTTGGGGTACTCAGGGGCCCCACAATATCCATAGCTACCCCCTAAAATGGCTCCTCAATCACAGTCAAAGGCATCAAAGGAGCTCTGACCTTAGCTCCAGCCTTGTCTACTTTTGGGCACTGCTCACAGGTCCTGCAGTACCCTGTTACATCCCTGGAAATACCACAAAAGTTGACACCACAAACTGCTGAAAGACAAGAAATGCAGGACAAAGCCCCTCAAACACCAACAAACCCCTCAACTATTCAGCTCTATAATTAAAATTGATAAAGGATGGACAAACCACAGTACCACATTGTAAAGTTAAGCACTTTTCATCTGGCTCTATGACTAGATTTCTTCAGATAAAAACAGCAGGCACAAAAGCAGTTCTTATTATATATATATATATATATATATATATATATATATACATACATACATGCATACACACTACTTTGCACTTCCCTCCACCCCCTAATTAAACAATTAATTAATGAATCCACCAAATACAGTCCCTAACATCTACAGTTCATTCACTGAAAACAACTAGTAACAACAATAAAATTAAATGAATACACTCACTAAGAATGTAGTCAACAGTTGGTGTACCACAAATTCAAGCATAAAAAGTATTTCCAGGTGCAGCTCTCTGCACCAAGCAAAATTTCCCTTAAGAGCATACAGGGAATACACTCCCATCCTGGGGCCAGGTTTCCTCTCTCTCAAGCCCTAAACAAGACTCCACAATGACCACAGCTGAGTGTTCAAACCGAAGTCCTCCACCAGCCTCTTTTTGAAACAGTGCTCTGTGTCCCTGCTCCAAGTAGTTGATACACACACACACACACACACACACACTGAGATTTGATTTTCTCTCTCACACACACACACGCACACCTGGTTAAGGTTGACACAGGTTTACCAGCTATGCCCCCTCTGCCCAGACTACAAGGTAAATACTGCCACCAGAACACTCCAAAGCCAGCTACTCTAAGGCTCTTACAAGGGTATCCAATTACACTGAGTAAAATTAATACTAATAAAAATGGTAGTGTTTAACCAATGCAGCAATGCTTTCAGGAGTGGCCACAGTGTTACCAAAACAATGTAAGTACTCTTAAAGTTTAAAATATTCTCTAAAAGACCAGCCACAATGAAAAGTTTAACTATATTTCATAAACAATAAAATAACATGAAAATACTAAATATTTATTTACAATAATGAAAATACTAAATATCTACTTACAATAAACACCAGAGTTTCAATCATAGGAAATATCAAAACTAACACAGATGGATAGATTCACACAGATACAGAAAAACAGTACTTAACAAATCTCAGTATATTTCCCAAATGATCTAAAGAATTACTATTCCCTGGTTACTTACTAAAGCAAGGCAAGACGAAGTGGGTGAGTGATCCTTTTTTGTCAGGTTTCAAAAACAGACTGCCCTTAGACTTCTGTCTCCTCTATATTAAAGCATAATTTTAGTGTTGGCTTACAGAATTACATAAACATCTAGTCATCAGACTTCTGGTTCCCACACTACCCTGTTTACAAGAAACTGAACCAAAATCCAGCATATGTGTCATAATTCACACACACAGAGCTTTGGTAAGATGTGTTACAGCATCTGGAAACTATAAAACAATTTAAAAAAATTTCACCCTTCCAAAGACAATTCAGTAGGATTCCTAGTCCTGGTTTTCACAGATATTTTGTCTCTGGCTGCAATCAGAACTGTAAGATACAATCTTTATGGCCTAAACCAGGTAATTTAATTTCAGACTATTTTTCAAAGTTAGCTGGACTGAGATTAACCTCTTCTTTTCCAGTATTCTTTTTATTTATTTGCTTGCTGTTTGTTAACTGAGTTAGTCTAGCTGGGCAGGGGTCCTTTTTCACCAGAGACCTAAGGAGAAAAGCTCCAGTACAAAAAAAAAAGATTTGTAACAGTGAAGTACATAATTAAGCAAACAATTGAAAATGGTAAGTATTACACAGAAGAAAAATAAAGTTTTCCTTTAAACATGTTTGGTGAATAAACAATCTAAGACACAAATATTGCTTGCATACAATATCAGTTTACAGCCAATGGCAGGTATGACACGTAAGTGATGGGAGGGAGAGAGAGGGAAATAGAATATTAGGTATAGAGTGGAGTCTATATGGAGATAAATAGGACAGATAGAGAAATAGAAGGGACATACAAGAAGGATGCATTTGGTGTAAGATATAGGGTAAAAAGAGTGATGGACCTAGAAATTGAAGTGAAGTATAGGTGGGAATGTATATAAGAAAATAGGGACACAGGAAGAAGGGGAGGCTAGCCTGGAGAAGGAAGCGATTCAAGTTGAGTCTGTACAGGGGCAAGTCCAGGAATTGAGCAGATATTCCTTTAAATACTCCCATACAAAACTACAGCTCTGGCCAATCTACTACAACTACAAGCTAAAACTAGACAACTTCACTCTAGCAACAAAAAAATAACCAAGATCACCAAGACCAACAATGCAGCAGGGGACTCCCTCTTAGCTAACTACACAGGCAAAATTTGGAACACCCGACCTACTGCTATTACCTCAGCAGGCTCAAAGATTACATTCAAAAGACTCCTGAAAGAACACCTAAAGCACACATGGATATGCACATGTTCCCCACCTGGCTGACCCACCCCCCTTACACTTGCCCTCTGACTTCAGCTTCATCATCAAAAGAATGCCACTTCTCTAGCTTCCTTCCAGTTCCACCTCTAATTCATACTCCTTAGGCAACACCCACATGTCACTGCTAGGGTACTCTGTTATCTATCCACTACACTTTTCTCTTTTCACCTCTACTCTTAAACTATACTTAAGCTAGTTACTCCTCCTGCTTTCTTTACTTAACCTGTTATCCAATTCCCTGTCTATGTTTCTTCTCCTGCTACTATACTCCCTACTATGTCTAATCTTTGTTCGCATTGTTGCTATACTTCCTATTGTGGCAAACTTGCTCACAAGTCAACTGTATAAAGCAAAAAATGCAACCCCTACTAACAATGTTCACCATTATGTAGTGCCTCAACCTAAAACTGTAAAAGATGTGCTCAGTCTATATAAATATGTTAAGTCTTAAGCTTCAATTGTATGTTATTAGTCAATGTTAAGTTTGGTACTATGCAAATTTGAATGTTTCTGTATACACCTTACATTTTGCTTAAAATTTAACTGTGGAGCTTTTCTCCCCGGGCCTCCAATGAAAATGGGACATGTATCCAGTCAGACTTTCCCGGTCAACAAATGTAAAATAAATAAATAAATAAATCAATTTTGAAATTACTGGACTTTTGAATAGATCTGATATCGGGAGGAAGTTGTTCCATGAAGTGGCAACAGAGTGACTAAAGAGGCTTTTTCCTATGGATTTATTGGGTTTGGAAATTTGAAGGAGGTATTCGTCAGAGCTACAAAGTTCCCGGTTAGGGACATAAGGGGAGATGAGGCTTGCCAGTGAAGGACGGGCAAGGGGTTGGTGGAGGATGGAGTTGATCATGGAATTCTAGCCAGCTGAGTTTTTGTAAGGAGAGGCAATGATGTGAGTGACAGGCGAGGTTAGTGGCAAATCTAGCTATTTTGTTGTATGCTAGTTCAAGTCTGAATGACAACTTTTTTGGAGGTTTGTAAAGATAGGGGCGGCATATAATAAAGTAGGCAAAAGGTAGGCCTGAGCTAGGGACAATTTAGATTCTTGTGTTAGGAATTTTTTATTTCTGTAAAGCAATCCTAGTTTTTGGTGAGTTTTTTGATGCAATTATTTATGTGGATATCAAATTTAAGTTAGTTAGTCATCTAAGTAGACCCCTAGAAGTTTAGTGTGAGAATCGACCTTGATAGTTGTATTGTTTAGTGAACAGACAGAGAAGGATGATTTGAGGTGTTGGAGAGGTTTGGGGAGGAAGAGGAGTAATTTCGTCTTGTTGTTGTTAAGTAAGAGTTGGTAGGATGCGAGCCATGTTCCAACTGTGTGCAGGGAGTCTTGGGTGAGAGTGCGTAGGTGGGGTAAGTTGTCTGAGGTAGTGAAGATGGTGGAGTCGTCAGCATATTGTATGAGTGAGGAGTGGGGGCAGGACTGAAAGAGATTATTAGTAAAGATGTTACACAGTAGTGGGCCCAAGATGGAGCCTTGGGGTACACCAGTTTGAACGGGAAAGAAAGGAGAAGTGGCAGAGAGCCACTTGACAGATTGGGTTCTATATGATAGGTATGAAGAGAACCAGCAGAGGGAAGAGGTAGAGAGATTATGAATCTCTGTTACAATATATTCATTTCTACAGTTACAATACAGCCTGACATACAGTTGCATTTCTTTTCTATCCAGTAGGACCCACTGTTAGTACATTTTTAACACAAACAGCTTTACAAATACATCTTCAACACAAGCAACTGTACAAATCAGTTTGATATACAAATGACATACAATTCTTTACAAAATGCCAGCTAGCTATACTGGCATATGTTACACATCCACTGCCCTACTTCTCCTGGCATATCTGGCACTACCTTACATCAAACCCCACTTCAACAGAGCTGGTGGTATAACTTTACCACCTATGTAGCTTCAACTGATCTGAAGAAGTCCACATAAAAGCACCCCTTCACTCTCCCCTGACGAGACATCCTTATCACTCCACAGTTAACTCAGAAGAAGACTGGTTAGAATAGTAGTCTTAAGTAACAGCAATGTCACTTTCTCTCCAGTTCAGAAGTTAAAGAACTCATACAGGAGTAAATGTTAATAATGCTGGATGGCAACTAAGGTTTAACCAGATCTGAAGTAGAAACAACAGCAGCAATTTAGTTAAAAAACCATGGATTTGGCCTCCAAGAGTAGGGCTTCCTTTGGTTCTATGGTTCTGAGGAATATTCTTCCATGAGCCACCCAGGAATTATGTTGCTTGGGATGCGGTCCTATCAGTGAGAATAAAGGCGAGATTGACAACAACACATAAAGAAGTTATGTTCTTACCATAACGTTTCATGTGTGTTGTCCATCTCCACCTTTATTCTCACTGATGGGTTGGACCAATGTGTCATATCCGTCTCAGCCTTTCCAATAGCTTGAGGTGTTTAGCAAAGCTCATGGGCTTCTTCCCTACCCAGAATTCAGCTCTCCTACTTCCTCAGATCTTGTTTGCCAACCAAGATAGAATTATTTACTTCAATACTATGGAATTTCCATAAACGATAATAGAACCTCTGTGGCTGTAGAGATCCATGAAACCATAGTCCACTTAGTCTTCGAGGTGGGGGATGGAGGGTAGGGTTGTGAGAATAAAGGTCAAGATGGACAACACACATGGAACATTATGGTAAGAACATAACTTCTTTATGTGTTGTTGTCAATCTCGCCTTTATTCTCACTGACAGGACCGCATCCCAAGCAACATAATTCCTGGGTGGCTCATGGAAGAATATTCCTCAGAACCACAGAACCAAAGGAAGCCCTGCTCTTGGAGGCCAAATCCACTTTTTAATGAGTAATAAAGATATGCGGCTTAGCTCAGAATGCTGCAGCACAGATACTGTCCTAGGAAAGCCTTGCTTGAAAGGCTGCTGACATCATGGCTGATCTGGTGGAGTGTGCTTTAACAGGAAAGGGAAGAGGTTTGTTTTTGGAAGAGTAGATATAAGATATACAAAGAGCGGGCTATCTAGACAATGTAACTTTTGAGACCAGTAGACCTTTCCTAGTCTCAGAGTAAGATATGAAAAGTTGATCCTATTTCTAAAAAAACTCCAAAGTTCTGTGCAAGTAGAAAAGCAAATGTCTATGAACATCCAGAAGATGTAGGGAGTATTCACCTTTGTTTTGGTAATTAGGAAAGAAAACAGGCAACTCAATAGTTTGGTTTAGGTTGCTTTCTGATACAACTTTTGGGAGGAACAAAGAAATGGTATGTAAAGAAACTCTACCTTTATAAAAATCAAATATGGATGTTTGGACGACAGAGCCTGTAGTTCCGATACTCTTCTGGCTGAGGTGAAAGCTACCAAGAAAAGCATTTTCCATGACAAAAATTTTAAATTGCATGTTGCTGACAGTTCAAAGGGGGAACAACTAACATTTGTTAAAATGAAGATGGGATCCCAGGGGGGAGTTGGATTTTTTTTTATGGAGGTCTAATCATTGTTGTTCCCTTCAAAAAAGCTCTGCAGAGTCTGTGCGACATAACACAGGAACCATTCTCTCCTACGTGGTAATTTGAAATTGCTGCTAGTTGGACCTTAAGGGTAGATGCAGCCGCATCTTCACAAAAAAGCTTTCTTAGAAATTGTAGTATTGAATGAATGTGTGCAGAAAAGGGATCTAACTGGTTTATCAGTCACCCATATTACAAACCTATTCCATTTACTCTTGTATACTTTACGTGTAGAGGCTTTATGGGAGGACAGGAGAATATGTTTTACCAGAGATAACAGTTGGGGAAACCTGGCAATCAAGGGAATTGGAGCAGCCAAGCTGTCAACTTGAGGTTGTGAAGGCTGGGATATACCATTCCCGACGGACGCATCAGTAAATCTAGAACCGTGTCCAGAATTCAAGGTTTGTCCTGGAAATGAGGCTGTAGAAAAGGAAATCAGATTTGATGAGGCCAATAGGGAGCAAATGGGATTATCGTGGCCCCCAACAACCTCACGTTCTGCAACAACTTAGGAATGGGAGGAAAAGCATATACGAGTCCTGGAAGCCAATCGTGAACAAGTGCATCACTTGGTGACTCACCCTCTGCAGGGATAAGGGCAAAGAAGTTGCTGGATTTGGTGTTGGTGGATGATGCAAAAAGATCGCAGCAAGGCTGGTCTCAATTCAGGAAAATTTCTTCCGCTATTACTTGATTAAGGGACCACTCTTGGGGCCATAATATGGCCCTGCTCAGCTTGTCTGCAATCACGTTGGATTTCCCTTGGATAAGTGTTGCAGTTAGAAAGATTGGAGGATGTTGCCCATTGCCAAACCCTTAGAGCTTCTCAACAAAGGAGATAAGATCTGATTCCCCCTGTTTGTTTATGTACTAGACCACCAACATATTTTCTGATTGAATTGCTAAGGTTCCCAGGGAGAGAGAGAGAGTCTTGAAATGCCTGCAAAGCTAATAGCACTGCTCTCATCTTTAAGATGTTTATATGCAAGTGAGCCTCGTGTTCTTGCCAGGTTCCTTGGATAGTCTTTTCAGGATAATGCCCCCTCACACTATCTGGGAAGCATCCATGGTCAGTGTGGCTTGGGGTTGACGGAAAGTAAAGAGACAACCCTAAGACACCGATGGAGAGTGAATCCACCACTCAAGATCCTTTTTGCAAGACCTGGTTATGAGAATCTTGTGAGGCATTGCTAGCTCTAGAATTGACCATTGTGTGGAAAGCAACCACTGTAGAATCCTCATGTGTAAACATGCGAGTGGAATGAGCACAACAGATGCTGCCATCTTTCCCGAGGTCTGTAATATCTGTTTTGCCATGCCTCGATTTTTTTCCGATTAGTCGCTTGAAATGTAGGCAAATGTCGAGTACTCTGTCTTGAGGAAGTCTCAATACAAGGTTGACTATATTTATTTCTGCCCCTATAAAGGTTAAATTTTTTTAGATGGCTCTAAAGAAGATTTGTTGTAATTTATGGTAATTCCTAGTTTGGAGTAAAGCTGAACTGTATAGTCTCTGGCTTGTAGCAGCAGATGCCTGATCGGGGCAGTTATAAGCCAGTCCAAATACGGAAACAACTGGAATCCCTGGCATCTGAGGTGTGCTGCCATTATTGCCATGCATTTGGTGAACACTCTGGGGTTGTAGTGAGACCAACGGGCAGAGCTCGAAGCTGGAAATGACTGGTTCCTAGCCGGAAACACAGGTACCTTCTGGATCGACTTTCTATTTTGATGTGATAGTATCATCCTGAAGGTCTATAGAACACATCCAGTTGTGTCTTTTCCCAGGAATGGAATTATAGACTGCAGTGTTACCATACGCAACTTCGTTTTCTTCACAGATTTGTTCAGTTTGCAGAGATCGAATATTGGTCTCCAGTCCCTTGCTTTCTTTGGAATTAAAAAGAATCCTGAGTAAGTTCTAGATCTTCTCTGGTCTGCAGGGACTTCTTGGATGACTCTTTTGCTGAGCAACTTTGAATTTCTAAAATTGCTTGTTCCTGTTGACTGTGCAGCATGTCTAGAACTGACTGTTTTGCGGGAGTGGGGAAGGAAAAGGGTATTATATAACCCCTGGATATTATTTCTTGCACCCATTTGTCATCGGTGATGTTTTGCCAGGCTTCGAGGTGCAATGACAAATGATCCCAAACTGCCCCCAGAGACAAGCAGTCGGGCACTCCTTCAGGAGCACTGAAAGGGTCTACCAGAGAAAGATTCTTTGGAGCCCTGATTCTGTGGACCCCCTCTGCCACGAGGACAGCGTCTTCTGCTATTGTTCCCCCCTCTGCCTCTGGGAGAGCTACCACTCTGTGTGTCCTGGTAAGACCGTTGAGATTTCCTGAACCACATCTTCCCACTACCCCTCTGACCTTTTGGGTATGGTCTACTGAATGTGGAAAAATGCACTCCAACAGCAGACAGCATCTTACCTTCCTGCTCACAAAGAGGTAGCATTTCTTTGACTTTTGGCCCGAAAAGAGACGAGCCATCAAAGGGAGCATTAAGAAAGGAAGACTTAAAGGGCTCCATGAAATCACAAAGGCACATCCAAGCTTGCCTCCTTACAGACATGCCTGAACATGCTGCCCTACTCACTCCATCTGCTGCATATGAAATTTGTCTCATGGACGAATTAACAACTGAATTGAGGGTAGCCAGCTGTGCATTGTTCCTATCTGCCACCGTATCAGCTACAGCTCCTTGGAGAGAGAGAGAGTCTGATAACTCTTTCAACAGGTCTCTCTGTAATCTGGTAAAATGAGTAAAATAATTCAGTGATCTCAATGTGAAAGTCACTGAAGAAAAGACTCACTTCCCATATCTATCCATAGTCCTAGAATCCTTATTTGGAGGATGGATAGAGGAACTGGTTTCGGAAGTTCCTACTTCATGGCCGCTGCCACGACCATGGCATCAACTGCTACATCCTTTGTGAGGAAAGCTTGATTCTTGGAGGCTGTAATGTACTTATTTGGCCTCCTAGGAGTAGGTTCTATGGAGTCTGGGGTCTCCCATGTCTTCCAAGAGATTAACTGGATAAGCTCATTGGAAGGTGGTGTCACCCAGGATGTTGAAGGATGGGATCTGAAGGCATTCAGGCATACCGACTCCACCGTAGAAGGTATGAGGACTGCCAGTCGCCTCTCTGTTTCAGTATTTCCAGGATGTCTCCAAAGGAGGCATCCTCAGCAGGCAATCGTGGGGACACTTCTGTTTCATCGAGGTCGGTATCTGAAGTGACAGACTACTGCAGGGAATTGAGATGCTTCCTTTTGCATGTTTTTTTCCGAGGGACTTCTTCAGTGGGATATTCTGGAGAAGTTTCAAAAGAGGGCTGAGTCCCCCTGGGGGACATCCTGAGGCCTTGAATCCCTGCAATCCTGTGGACGAGGGTAAAGAGGAAAAGACACCTGTGCTGTAGAGGGAGAAAGCTCCAAAGAAGGCTATGCCTGAGAGTGAGGAGCAGTCATTACCCTCCTCATAACCTTGAAAGCAGACCGCCCCTCTGCTATGAGGAACTTCCCAGACCAGACAATATAGATGGGCCGAGAGAGTCCCCGGCGCAGGAGATGGAAGCTCCGAGGAAGAGGTAGGAGCCAAACCAATCCAAGCAGAAGCCCCAGAGACAGTGTCAAATCTGAAGTGACCTGAATTTGCTCCAAGGACCTGAATGGCGAGCGTTGGCTCCCAGAGGTTTCATGCTTCGACTGGGCAGAAACACTCAGGGCGGAAATCAGATCCAAAAAGCCAATGGGTGGTCTCAAATTCAATACAGACACTATAAAAAAAACAGCAAAGGTTCCAAGCACAGCTTAGCTCAAAATATTTAATTGATACAGAAAACACACAGGGTAAACGCTTTCACGGACCAAAGCTCCGCTTCATCAGACCATAATAGAGCATGTCAGTAGTTACTCAACATTTCAACCTGTTTCATCCAGTACAAATCAGGCTTGAAAGTGATGTAATATTTAGCATTAATAAATACAACTGTACAAAAACATATATATAAAACTTGTAGATACTGGTATGCTTGGACTGATAGACGCGAATAAATATAACAATTTTATTTATAAAAAAGCATGCTTACATATTTAGATAAAAACTAAAAAATCCTAATAAAAAAGTGTTTAACTACAAAGCATCTAATTCAACCTAGTTAAAACCTACTAATGCTTCAAGGGTCTAGCTCTTAAAAATGGTTTAAACAGCAGAGTAACGCGAGTCTGATCAGACTCCTTTGGGTTCAGATCCAAAAGAAGCATGGCCAAAGCAGGTGTATTAAGAAGCCTCTGCATCACTCTGTCCACATCTTCATCTGAGAGGCTCCTGGTAGACCTTTTAGACAGGGTAGGAAACCTGGATCTAGCAAGAAAGGGCGATGGAAGCTGAGCAGTGAACAGCTCCAAGGATGGAGATCGGCTCCGATATTGAAACTCAGTTATCAATGGAGACTTCAGAGCAGTCTCTGTGGAAGACTTCGTATCTGAAAGTTTAGACTGATCCAAGGAAGTTCCTGGCTCTGTAGCAGCTGTCTGCTCCATAGGTACTGTCGAAGCAGACATCTTTGGTTGCTTGGTCCTCAGCTCCAATGAGGTTTTCAGAGCAGGAGAGGACAGTTTCCATGAGCTCTCAGACCTGTCAGATTGTGGAGAGTAGGGATCTGAAGAAATAGCCTCAGAGAAGGGGGTTTTAGCTGACCCCTTCAGAATCAGCTTGTTCTTACATTCCAATAATGCCCTTGAATTAAAGGCATGATAAACAGAACACAATTCTTGCAAATGAAGAGGCCCCAAATAGTAAAAGCACAAGGTGTGTGAATCCCTGAGGAGCATCATTTTGCTGAATTTCTCGCATTTCTTAAAGCCCTCTTTCTTACTTTCCTTTTGGAACATGTTCAAAGGCAGCCTAAAGAACAGCACTAAACTAGAAAATGCTAATAACTAATCCGAGGAGAACTCTACTATTAAAAATATTAACAACAACAGTAAAGACAGCAAAGGAAAGGAAGTCCTCTAATTTAAACAGACTTTAAGGGGCAAGAAAGGGAGGGGGGGGACCTCTAACTGTAAATGGACTTCGGGAAATAAGGGAGAAGTCATCTAACTTAAACAGACTTTGAAAATATGGGAAAAGTCCTATAGCTTACATGGGCTTTTGGAAGAAAACTTGGTTAATTGTTCTGTAATTAAAATGAACGGTAACCCATAAGGAAACTGCAACTGTAACAAATCCCCGAGGAAGAGGAAGGGAGTGAACACCCTCTAACTAAAACGGGTGTGTACTGACACTCCTAAAGGCTAAGAAAGGGTATTGACAGGAGTAAAGGGGAAGAAACTAGTGGCAAAATTACAATTAACCAGTAATTACAGAAAATAAGAGAAAAATGTATGTAAACTTAGTCCCAAGCTTTCTTGAAGAACCTTCTTGTAGTGCGGCAAATGAGATCTGGAGAAATAGGGGAACTGCATTCTGGGTAGGGAAGAGGCCCACAAGCTTTGCTTAAGACTTTGTGCTATTGGAAAGGCCAAGACAGATCCAACACATTGGATCTGAGCCATCAGTGAGAATAAAGGCAAGATTGACAAAAACACATCAAATGTGAAGTCTTACAGAGTTAAAACAAGAAAACTGAGTCAGCAGCACACCCTGAACCTTCAAGTGAGCTGAAGACACATAATGGGGTTAACTGAGAATCAAATGATGAGGTCAGCAGCCCAGCCACAGTTTAAAAGGTAGATCATCCTTAGAGGAAGTCTGCTGGGGAAGAAAGTATAGTTGTGTAACTTGCACTTACCCATAACAGAATTTGTTCCAAGTTCTTCAGTGCTGCAGTACCCTATGGCTTGTATCCTGCCAAGGATATTGCACCAGGTCAGCTTCTCAAAGCTCTATCTCCCTACCAGCTAACTACAGGGAACTGTAAAAGCAGCCAGAGTGAATAAAAATCTTTAGGATTTTATTGCCCTTATGTGTAAAAACAAAGTAATTCTGAACAAACTACAGTAACAACAATAACAGCAGCAAAGGTTGTAACCCACTCTAAGGGGGGTGGTAGATGGGTGTGGGTAGTGCAGCAATGAAGAATTTGAACATCTACTGTTACGGATAACTGTAACTTACAAAACGGTACTATGTCACTCTCACTGCTGTAGTAGCCTATGGGCAGATTACCATAGCTTACTCAACCTGGGAGGAGGGAGGATAAGTGTCCAGGAGCCCCTAGAGAATGGCCCTGGCAAAGCTTGTCCTCGACCGATAGAAGGAATTCAGGTTTGTAGCTCTTTCTAGATGTATAGACGGAGGACAAAGATGGAGCCTCTAGAATGCTTCTAGAATCCACACCTTTCCAGTATGCCACTGAAAAACCTAAGGTCCTAGTAGACTGGACCTTAACCCCAAGTGGAATAGTTTTTCCATGGTGGGAGAACAAAACCTAACAGTCAAGGATGGCCACCTTGAATTAATCTGTTTAGACACAGGAAATAAAATTTTGTGAAGGACCTGGTTTTGTCAAGATAGTACCAGAGTTGTGTATGCAAATCCATGGTCTAAAGAATATTTTCTTGTTTGTTCTTAGGGTTTGGATAGAACACCGCAAGACTGATCGCTTCATTCAAAGTTAACCTCTGAGACTACCTTATGCATGAATGAGGTGTTTAGCCTACAAAGTGACCCTATCTCTATGAAAAACCTGATAGGTTCCCCCCCATAAGAGCTTCCAATTCAAAATACTCTACCTGCAGATGTCAGCATAGTAACTATGGCAATTTTCCAAATAATGAAACTTAGATCCTACGATTGAGGAATTTGTTTGCAAGGGGTTTTCATGTGCATGCCACTTCAGAAACTGTTTAACCATGAAGAGAGATGAAAGAGGAGCATAGGTAAACAAGTTGAAATGGCCACCTTAAGATATACCTTAACAGAGGCATTAGAAAGGCCAGAAGATAGTAACTCACACTAATATTTCAGTATTAGGGGTGCAAAATCCCTGATGGAACCCTGGTTATTGATTAGGCACCAACTAGAAAATCTTTTCCATTTGCCAATATATGACTATCTAGTAGCAGGCCTACTTGCCTCCTTCAGTACCTGATGCATGACCTTGTGGACAACATGTTTATAATAGGTATGAAAACTGAATCATCCAGGCAGTCAGTTGAAGTCACTTTTTATTAAGGTGTATAAACTCCCTTTTCTCCTGTGTGATTAGATCCAGTGTGTGAGGAAGTAATTTTACCTGGCCAAAACGGAGTCAGCACAATGATCTTTGGCAAGTCATTCTGAATCTTTGGCAGTACTTTGGAAATCAGTGGAAATGGCTGAAAAGCATACAGAAACATCCCTGACCAGGGAATGAAAGAACATCTGTTCTCCAAGATTCATTGTAAGGATTTCCCAGAACAGAATTTAGCTAGTTGTCAGTTTTGGAAGGAGGGGAACAGGTCTACTTGAGGTGTTCACCGCATCTGGATCAATTCCTGGAATACCTTTGACTTGAGCTTCCACTCGTGAGGATCCATCCAGGATCTGCTAAGTTAGTCTACCACAATGTTTTGCTCTGACGGTATGTAAGAAGCCCAAAAAGTAAGGGAGTGCTGAAGGGCCAACTCCCAAACTACCATTTAAGTAACACATCACTGTGGTATTGCCTTTAATCACCTGAAGAGTGCCTGGTTGCCAAAGATGATGTAAAGACAACTTTTATGACACGAATTATAGTCAGCATTCCTTTGACATGTATGTGCTTTTGTCTGTCCAAATTGTCCTATATACCTTGCACTTTTCCAACCATAGATACTGCACCCCAAGCATAACCTGAGGAGTCAGTCTGGAGAGATTGTACTGGAGCTGGAGGAGAAAAAAAAGTCACAGACTGAAAGCCACCTAAGCCTTCCAAAACTGTAGTTCTAGTTTTACAAACCCCAGTACTGAAATTTGAAAATCTAGGGGGTGAATATGCTGGGTCCACACATTTTTGAGATCTCAGTGAATCTTTCTTATGTGCAGTTTGGCAAATGGTATCATGGGGAATCATAGAAGTCAAAAGGCCTAGAATTTTGAGGAATTCTCTGGCTGAAGCTTATCCTGGGCAATCTTTTTTGTGCTTTTACAATAAGATGACTGGAATATTCCATCTAGTGGCAGTAGGTGGTGGCCTACTCTATATGAGTTAGAAAACAAAGAAGTTGACCTATAAAACTAGCACTGGGACTGTAACCTGCAGTTTTGTGACACACTACACAAAGTCATGCTCAGAGCAGAGAGCTTGCACATCAGATAGCACTAATACCATATCTTAGCACTATTCAACTCTAGACCATAACTCTAGAGACTACTCTAGAAGACCTCAGTAAAACCCAGCCTCAAACCCTAATAGCCCACCCTAATACAGACCCAGACAACATGGATATGTAATTTCCAAATGTCTCCATGTCAGCTTAGTATTTATGGGCATCCTGAGACTATTTAGCAATTGTCTAAAGTTCACTAACAACCTTTTAATTCTTAAAGAAACTAACACAGTATGCAAGAGATGTACATACACAATTTCCCTGGAGGCAACAATCTTGCATACAAACAAAGTTCTCAAGAACACACACACACACACTACATCCACCAGTGTCCACACACATAGATCATCTTATGGTGAGGAGCTAAAAAGTAATCTCTCCAAACCTCAAAGACCTCCTAAGCCTGCAGATAGCAATGCCTATCCTCAGCAAACTTTAAAGCATACATCAAACACTGACATAACCTTACACCCAATGGACCTAAAATAAAGTGCATAAAGCAAGCAAACAATCTATCCAGGACTCTTGTCAGAGGGTATTCCACTGTATGACACACAGATGCCCTACTTACAAGACTGGGCAAGGAAAAGATTACAGTCAGTTGCTTATCTGGAGCTAGGTTCTACCAAGTTACACATGCACTCATGTCATTGCACCACAGGTACCAGTATGATTCTATCATAGTCCATATGGGCATAAATAACCCGAGGCATATCTCTGTACATTATATGGAGAGAGATATGAATGTGTATCTCAGGCTGGTATATACCTTGCACTGAGCAGCATTCTACCTTCACCAAGGACGATGCCACAGTATGAACAAAAAATGAATGAGTTTAACAAGCTGGCTGCGTTTCTTGTGTAAATCCAGGTGGATACAATATCTGCCAGCCTAGGAAGACATGGGTTAACAGACCATGTTGCTTTGCCAAAGATGGCCTTATCCTGCCCTGTCTGGCCTTCTGGATTCTGGCTAAAATGTTATCCACCCCTTAGAGCCTTTTTTAGGTAATGCCAAAGTGACAAACCTACCAGTGGAGTAAACAAAACCTAAAGATGTTACTGCTCAACACTAGGAGTCTTAACAAAAAAACTCCACACCCTACAATCTCTATTCACTCTGGAGGACCCAGACATTTGTGTCATTACTGAGACAATCTGCAAAAAGTAACAGGAAGATACCCAGGAAATCACAATCACCTCAGACAGAGTCCCCTACCATATCTTAGCAAGCTATAGGTCACCATCTATGTCTCAAAAATCTTACAACTGTTATCTAGACCTACTAGAGGCACTCTCCATCCAACTAAACACTCTGTTCATGAGTGACTTTAACAACCCCTCTAGAGACTGGAAAACGTACACTACCACCAGTTTATAAGCACAGCATTTCTGGACTTTATTAACAGAATACCCTTGATCAGTTAGTGCACACATCAACCAGAGGTTCAGCCATACTGGACCTTGTTCTCACCAACATGGGAGAGTAGCAAGTCCCTGATTAGGCATATGCAGCAGTTGCAACAGTCACAGTGGTTCCTCACCAAGAGAATCCAGGGTATTAACACAATATTCCATACAGACTGCCTTAGAGCCATGTCTCTATACTCGGTCCCCCCACAGGTTGTTGAGAGGCGATCTGTGCTTCACATATAAAGCATCATAAAATTCCGCTTTTGCACATCTGCAAAATAAGTGGCATCAGAAATACTAGATTCAGGGATTTGAACTTCACTTGCGACATAAATAGAACATGCTGGTGAGACAGATATGTGACTCAAAGGATCCCCGTGATCTGGTATAGCCTCCCCATCCATGTGAGTGTGTCTGTCCCTAACCCTGAGCAAATGTAACCCTGACCATTGCAAGGGAAATTGCAAATTCATCTACAGGTTGGCCCCCATGTCTCTTACATGCACAGGTTGGCAGTAAACATTCCCTAAACTAACAATGGATGGGTAATCAGAAAATCATCCCCAGGTTTGCCCTCATGTCTCTCTTACAGATCGAGACCAGCGGTAAACATTCCCTAACTAACATAACTTTTTAGCAACTTCCAGACATAACCCTCTCTTAACAAACAAACTCCCCAATTAAGAAGCACATGTTCATAGGTAGGTACTAGGCTATTGGCCTTAGGGCCTATATAAGCCTAGAGAACACTGCAAGTCCAAGGCACCCAAAATACAAACTGCTAAATTCGAAATGAAATGCCAAAAGCCAAAAGAGGGATAGTTTGTTAGTTTGCTGTTTATTAAGTAGTAAAAACACAAAACTTCATTATTTAAATCCAGATAAAACACAATGACTTCATCAGATGCATATTACTCCACAAAGTGGTGCTTAAATAACTTAATTAAAATCAACTAACCAATGAAAACACTTCTCAATTTAAATTACAAAACCACACACCTAACAAATTCATTAATATTCATGTTATGCTAATAAGGTTTACTAAAACAGCATAAATCATTGATTTTTGTTTAAAATCTTATTTAAAATCTAATTACATTTCCTTACCATTGAAGAATAATCTGATTGAAACCTATTATTCTGTTCAAATCTTGTCATAGACCATTATTATACACATCAACATTTTATTCAGCAGCAAAAAATAAAAATAAGTAGGAATGGCCATCAAACTCCCTCTAGTGTACAGAAATTTTTATTGCATCAAATTTTGTTGGCTCTAAGTTTTAATAATGATTTTATAGAAAGGAAGTCATTCATACCTGGTTCCTTTCCTGCTTCCAAATTAACTTGCCACCATAACTCCTTACTTTCTAAGACATCCTCCCATGGACCCCCTCTATTGTCTAATTTTATTTGTTCTAGTACAAAGAATTGGAAACTGTAACCATTACAATTCCTAGCATGCTTGTAGAGTGCATTGGTCTCCTTTTCTTTTGCAACATCATACATATGCTCATATATTCGTTTTTTCAAATCCCTCTCAGTCTTCCCCACATAGAAAGACTGACATTTTTGACAAATTACCAGATAAACCACCCTATTGGAATTACAATTGAAACTACCTTTGCTTTTTATTATTCTTTTCCTACTTTCCACATACACTTCACCCTTGTTAATAATATAGGGGCATTGCTGACACCTACCACATTTGAAAGTCCCTATCCTTCTATTACTCACTATATTATTACACAGTCCTGTTCTCTCCACCATGTTTTTTATACTTTTAGCATTTTTATATATTACCTTTGGTCTAATTTTTGTTACTTCTTCCATATCCGTAAAAGCTAAAAATTTGTCCCATTCCCTGGACAAAATATCCTTCATCATATAATTAGTGGAGTTGTATTCTACCACTAAGCTTTTTTGGAACCCTTCTTCGTTCTTAGTCTCTTCCTTACTCCCTTCATTCATGCTAAAACTATATCCTGTTCCTATTATAGGTTTGAACCTATCTGCTCTCCCTCTTTCAACTTCCTTTCTTAGTTTTTCCACAAATTCCTTAGGATAACCTCTTTCGGAGAACATTTTCTCTAATTTAATACACTCATTCATAAAGTCGTTCTCACTACTTGTCATTCTCGAACCCCTCACAAACTGCCCCTTAACTATATTTTTCTTGCAGCGTGAGGGGTGAGCACTATCATAGTGTAAAAAGGAGTTACAGTAAGTTTCTTTCCTGTAAACTGTACTTTCGAACTTATGATTCTTTTTATATATTTCCACATCCAAATATTTCAATGTGTCCAAACCTATTGTGTATGTGAATCTCAAAAAACTGGTAGTTGAATTTATGTATTCAAAAAATTCCAAAAGGAATTAGGGAGCTAATTGGCGATGGTGAAGAAGCCGGCGACCTTGAATTCAACGAAGGAACTGAGTTTAATCCGATTGTGACACCGAGGATTTTCGAGCCTGGGCCTGGAGTGAATGACAAGAAGTGAAGTATTTGCTGATATGGGTGCCAGACCTAAAACACAGAACTTTTCATCGGTTTCTAAAGGTACTGTTCAAACAAACGCGAAAACCACTAGTGAGTGGTTAAGGAAAGACTTTTTCTTTAAAACAGAAGTTAATCATAATAAAGTGCATGAGGATGGGGATTCATACGTTGTCAAATTGGACAAACTGTACAATATGATGACTAAATATAGAGTTTATAGTATCGAAAACGCTTACTTGAAAGAATGTTTAAGGAAGGAAACAGTACCTAATGGGTTAAGGGTACATAAATACCCAAATAATGTGCAACCGGGTTCTATTTTCCACGACAGTTTATTAAAAGTTTTCAATAAATGTGGACTGGAAATAGTCCAGTTAATTATTGAAGAAAATAATAGAAATCAAGATATCTTAGGTAAAGAGATTGAAGACCTGGATGCATGTATTAAAAAATGACCTGGTATATAGTACTAAGGAGGAAAGGGATAAATATTTTAAAATTAGAAAGGACATTGATGTCAAGTGTGAAGAAGTTATTCAGAGGAAGAAGGGTAAATTAAATAGGGATGTACACGAATATGACACCAACATTAGTTACCCAAAGCCTCCACAACACAGAGGTGATGTTTATGGTTCAAATAATAAATGGAGAAGGAATAATACAAGGAAGGATGACATTTGGCATGAAGCAGAGTACGATACAGAGTTTCCCCCATTGGTAGGTAGGGAACAAAATGGTTATTCAAACTACAAAAGGGGAAAGTTTCAAATGGGGGGGGCGAAGGGGGAGGGGGAGATACTAGTAGAGTATACCCCGGTCCCCAGTATTAAAAATGTGTCACAGGATAAAAATGTGTCACAAGAAAAAAATGTGTCACATGATCAAATTTTTGTGGATAACATTAGGAACATCTATGAGGAGTTCACCATTTATAATTTTAGTAACTTGCCACTTACAAAGGACCACTTTGGGCTCCTGAGTAAAGGATTAAAATACATCCCAATACACAAAGGAGATGTAACAAAAACCCTGTTGGATGCTAAGTTGTTCATGAGAAAAATTAATTTGGAAATTTTAGCCACAAGAGCTGGGTTGAATAGAAATAATGTGAAGGTGTCGGAATTGGTTAGGAGGTCTACTTTCAACCCACCATTGTTACCACAATTAAGAAATTTAGAATTGGTACTAGAAAAAGAAGTCAGGAAGGTTGATGAAAATAATAAGTATAAATATAGTTATAATCTAACTACAGAGGAGAACAAGGTGTTAAAAGAGTTGAGAAGCAATGGGTCAGTAAGAATAATGAAACCGGACAAGGGAGGAGGGATAGTTATTATGGATAAAACCGGACAAGGGAGGAGGGATAGTTATTATGGATAAAATAACCTATGAAGGGAAAATGAATTCTATTTTGAAAAATGAAAATAGATACGTAGTAGTTTCCAGGAATGAAGTGCAGGTAGCATATAAGCAAATTGATTTGTTATTACAAGACCTCGTGGTAGAAAAGTTAATTGACAATAAGACTTTTCAATTTTTAGAGGTTAAAAAACCTAGGATAGCAACTACGTTTGGTATCCCCAAAATCCACAAGAATTGGGTGGACCCTCCTCTCAGACCCATTGTTTCAGCCCAGGGTTCAAAGACCGAACCTCTAGCCAAGTACATAGATTTAAAAACTAAACACATTTGGACTAATAATAGGGTCATTTTAAAAGACTCTTGGGATCTTTTAAGGGGAATAAAACCGGATTTGTTTAGAGAATACTTAATTTTCATCACTATAGATATAATAGACCTCTTTTCCTGTATACCATATAAAGAGGGAACAGAGATGTTTGAAGAGAGCATTTTTTTGGATAAAAAATTGACGCAAGAAAAGAAAATAGTCATTACTGCCCTCATGGACACGGTTTTAAAGTATAATTTCCTAATTTTTGATGGGGAATATTATCAGCAGAAGATGGAGGTGTCCATGGGTGCGGCATGCGCACCTACATATGCTAACATAGTTCTCTCTAAATGGGAAGAGAATTTTATTTTAAAGTCCAGATTCCATGAGCATTGGTCACTATATCACAGGTTTTTAGATGATATAGTCATGTTTTGGACTGGTGGGTATGATAAATTTTTGGAATTTTTTGAAAACATAAATTCAACTACAAGTTTTTTGAGATTCACATACACGATAGGTTTGGACACATTGAAATGTTTGGATGTGGAAATATATAAAAAGAATCATAAGTTCGAAAGTAGAGTTTACAAGAAAGAAACTTACTGTAATTCCTTTTTACACTACGATAGTGCTCACCCCTCACACTGCAAGAAAAATATAGTTAAGGGGCAGTTTGTGAGGGGTTCGAGAATGACAAGTAGTAAGAACGACTTTATGAATGAGTGTATTAAATTAGAGAAAATGTTCTCCGAAAGAGGTTATCCTAAGGAATTTGTGGAAAAACTAAGAAAGGAAGTTGAAAGAGGGAAAGCAGATAGGTTCAAACCTATAATAGGAACAGGATATAGTTTTAGCATGAATGAAGGGAGTAAGGAAGAGACTAAGAACGAAGAAGGGTTCCAAAAAGCAGTGGTAGAATACAACTCCACTAATTATATGATGAAGGATATTTTGTCCAGGGAATGGGACAAATTTTTAGCTTTTACGGATATGGAAGAAGTAACAAAAATTAGACCAAAGGTAATATATAAAAATGCTAAAAGTATAAAAAACATGGTGGAGAGAACAGGACTGTGTAATAATATAGTGAGTAATAGAAGGATAGGGACCTTCAAATGTGGTAGGTGTCAGCAATGCCCCTATATTATTAACAAGGGTGAAGTGTATGTGGAAAGTAGGAAAAGAATAATAAAAAGCAAAGGTAGTTTCAATTGTAATTCCAATAGGGTGGTTTATCTGGTAATTTGTCAAAAATGTCAGTCTTTCTATGTGGGGAAGACTGAGAGGGATTTGAAAAAACGAATATATGAGCATATGTATGATGTTGCAAAAGAAAAGGAGACCAATGCACTCTACAAGCATGCTAGGAATTGTAATGGTTACAGTTTCCAATTCTTTGTACTAGAACAAATAAAATTAGACAATAGAGGGGGTCCATGGGAGGATGTCTTAGAAAGTAAGGAGTTATGGTGGCAAGTTAATTTGGAAGCAGGAAAGGAACCAGGTATGAATGACTTCCTTTCTATAAAATCATTATTAAAACTTAGAGCCAACAAAATTTGATGCAATAAAAATTTCTGTACACTAGAGGGAGTTGATGGCCATTCCTACTTATTTTTATTTTTTGCTGCTGAATAAAATGTTGATGTGTATAATAATGGTCTATGACAAGGTTTGAACAGAATAATAGGTTTCAATCAGATTATTCTTCAATGGTAAGGAAATGTAATAAGATTTTAAACAAAAATCAATGATTTATGCTGTTTTAGTAAACCTTATTAGCATAACATGAATATTAATGAATTTGTTAGGTGTGTGGTTTTGTAATTTAAATTGAGAAGTGTTTTCATTGGTTAGTTGATTTTAATTAAGTTATTTAAGCACCACTTGGTGGGGTAATATGCATCTGATGAAGTCCTATTTATCAGGACGAAAACGCGATTGTGTTTTATCTGGATTTAAAAGCGTTAATGAAGTTTCGTGTTTTTACTTAATAAACTGAGCAAACTACAACGGGTATCCTCTTTTTGGCTTTTGGCATTTCGTTTCGAATTTAGCAGCCTATATAAGCCTAGCCAAAAAGGTACCCTGGCTTTCGTCACCAAAGAAAATTATTTTCCTGTGCCCCTGTCGAGCAGAGCCACAGAAGTCATCCCTGGGGTGAATTTCCTATTTCCCATCCAATCATCAAGATTTTTCTTGAAGAGTGCTAATGAGGAGCTCTGTTTGACATAGATAAGTTGTCTGTTCATAGGTAGGTACTAGGCTATCTGCCCAAGGGCATTTATAAGCCTAGCCAGAGAGTGTCGGCTTTCGCCACCCCATTGATTAATTAACTGATCCTCTGTCAAGCAGAGCCAATGAAGTGATCCCAGGGGTGTATTTTCTGTTGCCCATCCATTTGCCAAGGTTTCTCTTGAAGAGTGTTAGTGAGGGGCTCTGCCTAATGCATTTTGGAATTTTGTTCCACAGCATGTGGAGTCTCTGTGACAGGAATCTATCCCTCAAGCATGTTCTATTTATTGTTGTTGTGAGGTTTAGCTCAATAGAGCGTGTGGCTCGCAGTGACTTGGATTTCTTTAGTTGGAGCATGTCCAACAATTCTGAGTTGGACATGGCTTTGTAAGTCAGGCAAAGATCACCTCTGAGTAAGCAATATGCCACTAAGTACAGCCGGAGTTTTTTCAGTCGGGCTGTACAGGACATATGTTTGAGGCCAGTAATCCTCTTGGTGAGGTACTTTTGTGGTCTCTCCAGCTGTTGGAAGTGTCTTGTAAGGTACATCCCAAATGGGGTATTGTACTCTATGATGGGTCTGATGAGTGACGAGCAGAGGGGCACTATAACCTCTTTATTTCTAGATGCGAACCCTTTAGTAATTAGATGGGCCACACAGAAAGATTTCCTAACTACTTTGGCAATATGATTGTCAAAGGAGACATTACTATCTACCTGGGTCCCCAGATCTCTTATTACCTCTTCTGTATTAAGGGGGCTGCCACCTATGTGGTAATTTGTGGGTGTTTTGTTTTCCCAAATGGGATGACTATGCATCTTTTGGCATTTAGCTTGAGGCCATGACTTTGACACCAGGTGTCCGTCTCAGTAAGGCCCTTTTGGAGGATGTCCATGTCAACCGGAGAGTCAATTATGGCTCCCAGTTTGCAGTCATCAATGAACTTGGTTAGCCATAGTCCTCCTGTGTTTGCCTATACTTCTGAGAAGTATATGCTGAACAGCAGGGGTCCGAAGACCGAGCCTTGCGGGACACCACTTGTGACTGGTTTAGAGTCGGACCTGGAGCCCGCTATTCCTACCGTGTGATTTCTGTCTGTAGCCAGCTGGCAACCCATCTCATGACGTAGGGGTTTATGTTCATGCTGGTGAGTTTTTCTGTAATACCCAAGTGGGGAATGGTGTCAAAAGCCTTGGCGAGGTCAAGGTAGGCTGTGTGAACAACCTTTCCCTCGTCTATGGCCTTGGTGACTGTCTCAAAGAAGTCAAACAGGTTTAGTAGGCATGATCTGCCCTTAACAATGCCGAACTGGGCTGGGTCAAGTGTTTGGAGGTTCCCAATGCCTTTGTTAATGAGTTCCATGATGATGCACTCCATAGCCTTGCAGACACTAGTCAGGCTTATGGGGCAATAGTTACCAGGGTCAGTTGTGGCCCCTCCTTTGTGGAGTGGAATAACCGTTGCTGTGCGCCACTCCATGGGCACGTAGCCTGTGGAGAGGCTGTGGTTGAACAGCGTGTTTAGGTGGGGGGTTAGTTCGTTCTGTAGCTCATGCAAGACACAGCCTGGGACACTATCTGGCCCCATTGACGCAGTGTTTTTGGGGACACTACACTTTTCCGGTATTGTTGTGGGTCCTTTTCGGGGTGAAGTTTGCACTGAATCTATCTGCCAGGATGTTGGCAATATGAGTAGGTTTGGTATATTTTGTTCTATTTTGCAATAGTTAAGTGCATACTGCGAGTTGCCACTTATATTGTTAACATAGCTAAAGAAGGCTTTGTGGTTATCTTTTGAATCCTTGGCTATTTTTCTTTCAAATTTGCCTTGGATGATTTGAGGGACTTTAATTTCTTAATGATACTGATCAGGGATGTCTTTCCTTCTTGGGATTTGCTTTTTTTCTGAACTAGTTTCCTCCTTCTGTTGTAAAGCCTGTTTATGGCAGGGGTCCACCAAACTGGTTTCCTTCTCTTAGAAGAGTGAGTCTTGGTTTTGCTAGGGATGGCATGATCCATGCATCCTTGTAGGTGCTCATAGAGTGCATTTGTAAAGGTTTCTGCATCTTGGGCAGCATTATCCTTTAGCGTGGGGGATGTGAAACTTACCGCCTCTGTCTTAAGTAAGGTGAAGTTTGCTTTAGAAAAGATTTTTTATTGTGGTTTCCTTAGTTGGGGGTGGTGATGGGGTGTGGACATCCAGAGTGATTAGTTTATGGTCTGATCTAACCAGTAATGGGTTGACCTCCGGTGTGGAACACGTGTCGCCCATGTTTGTGATGACCAGGTCAAATATGTTTTCACCTCTGGTAGGGGAGTTTACCAGCTGATCCAGGGCATTTGAGTTGATGAATTCCAGGAAGCGCTGGGTCTGGGAGTTTGTACTCGAGTATTTTTCCCAGTTAATGGTAGGGTAATTTAAATCACCCAATATCAGGGTGTTCGGTAGGAACTTCATGTTTTCCAGTGTCTCCAGAAAGGTGTAGTGGTGGTCCTGGGTCATGGAGGGTGATCTGTAGCAGGCCACAATTTGCATTGCAGATTTGCCCGATGTTAGTTGCACATGGATGATCTCAGAGGTATCATGCTGCGCCACTAACCTGGAGGTGTAGGAGGTGTAGGTATCCTTGATGAATATGGATACATCCCCATCCTTTTGTGTTTTGGTCCATGTTCTGTGGCCGAAACGTGTGGTACGAGTTGTAATCCAGTAGTGCTGGGGTTCTCTCTGGAGCCTTGAACCAGGTTTCAAGGCTGCACAGATGTCGACGTTCTCCATACTGAGGAGTGCTTCGAGCACGTGCATTTTGAAATTTAAACTCCTGGCATTGAGTAGCATAACCCTCAGTCTTTTGTTAATTGTGCTGTTTACGGACGTGAGTTTGACTTTTCAGCCTTACCTAAAAAAGGCACTATGGGGGCAGCAAGAGCCTTGGCCAGTATTCGAAAGCCTCTGATCCAGAGTATGGGAAGTCTCTGGGACAGGAATCTAACCCTCCAGCATGTTCTGTTTATTGTGGTGACAATGTTTAGGTCCCTACAGCATGTAGCTCTGAGGGATTGGGATTTCTTTATGTGGAGCATGTCCAACAGCTCTGACATAGCTTTGTATGTTAGGCAGAGATCGCCTCTGAGTAGACGATATGCGATGGAGTAAAGCTGGAGTTTGGCCAGTAATCCTCTTTGTGAGGTATTTCTGTGGCCTTTCCAGGTATTGTAGATGTCTTGTGAGGTACATACCAAAAGGGGCATTGTACTCTATAATGGGTCTAATGAGTGATGAGTAGAGGGGAACAATCACCTCTTTTTTTTCTGGATGAGAAACCTGTTGCGATGAGGTGTGCCACGTAGAAGGATTTCCTGACCTCTGTGGCAATGTGATTATCAAAGGAGAGACTACTGTCCACCTGTGTCCCAAGGTCTCTTATCACACTTTCGGTGTTAAGTAGACTACCACCTATGTGGTAGCTCATGGGTACAGAGTTTTTACCATAGGGGATGACAATGCACTTTTTGGCATTGAGCTTCAGGCCATGGCTTTGATATCAGGCATCTGTCTCAGTGAGGCCCTTTTGTAGGATGTCCACATCATTAGGAGTTTAGACTATGGTTCCTAGTTTGCAGTCATCTGCAAACTTCTTTAGCCAAAGACCTTCTTTGTTAGACTGTACTTCAGAGAAGTAGATACCAAACAGGAGAGGACCCAGGACTGAACCCTGTAGTACTCCACTTGTCACTGGTCTGAAGTCGGATTTGGAGTCTGCTACTTTCACAGTGTGGGTTCTGTCCGTGAGCCAGCCAGTTGACAACCCATCTTGTGATATATGGATTTATACCTAGCCTAGTGAGTATCTATAATTCCAGAGAGGGGGGAATGGTGTCGAAAGCCTTGGCAAGATCTAGATAGGCTTTGTGAACCACCTTACCCTCATCTATGGCTTTGGTGACTGCTTCATATAAGTCTATCATGTTTAGGAGAGATGATCTGCCTTTTACAAACAAGAACTGGGTGGGGTCCAGAGTTTGGAGATTACCAATGACTTTGTTTATGAGTTCCGTGATGATACGTTCCATGGCCTTGCAGACCAGATCGCCAGGCTAGTTAGTTAGTGAGATACTGTTGGCATAATGGTTAGGGTCTTCGCCTCCCCATGCACACAGTACAAGGTTCGATCCTGACCTCTGACCAACATCTGTTTGGAGTTTGCACGTTTTCCCTATGTCGCCGTGGGGTTTCTTCCACGTCCAAAAAACATGCCAAGTGTTTCCATATCAAACTCACCAATGAGTGGAGCTGGGGGCAGCAGCACAGAATCTACATGGTGCCCTACAGGGGGAAGAGTTGTACAGACAAACTGCTTTTCACGTCTACTGTGGTGTGCAGTATCTTCAAGATAGGAGAACACGGATCACAGACTGCGTGCCGTGGCAGGGCTAGCCAATCGATGGTGTAAAAATATGGCTCTAGGTGATTCGATCATGTTGACTAATGTCACCAAAATGGGCAGGGGTCGTTACCAGAGAAAAACGGGTTGAGGACCTGGCTTACACTGACCTATACCTGGGACCCTTCCTAATGGTGGGAGGAGTATATTTGCCCTTAATGACCAGCGTGTGCCTGCCAGAAAGCCCAGCAGCCCTAGGTCAATAAGCTACTGGCCAGCCGGTGTCTAGTTGACCAGCCTGGGTTACCTGGGATAGCTCTGTTCAGCGAAAGCTGGATGTAAAAATAACTAACCTGCCAAACATGACCTGAGAATTGTCACACAATGTAGGTTCACAGAGAGGACACAGCTTGGAAATGGATGACATGATGATACGAAGAAGGCTGGACATCCTATGTTTCCAAGAGACGAGATGGAAGGGCAGTGTAGCAAAGCCACTTGGCTTGGGATCCAGACTGTACTAATCAGGAGGGGGACAGGCTAGAAATGGAGTAGGAAATGTGGTGAGAGAGGCGTCAGAATTAATGACAGACTCATGGCAATCAGACTCCAGTGCAACGATAAGGCAGTATTCATAATCTCAGCCTATGATACATAGCAGGGTTGGGATAGTGAGGAAGAGAGTACATTCAGACAGCAGTTGCAGGACCTACTAGACAAAGCAGGACAACATTAATTGGTGTTGATAATGGGTGACTTGAGTGTATGTATCGGGACAGAGAGAGCAGGATATGAGGACTGCCTGGGCTCACATGGGTGGGGCAACAGGAATAAAGAAGGAGAAGCCATTCCAGACTTCTGTCTGGCAAATGCCTTGATAGTAGCCAACACGTGGTTCAGAAAGAGAGGCAGTCACAAGATCACACACAAGAGTAGCTAACATGCAACTCAGGTAGACTTCCTCTTAGTAAGGAAAAGGCACTGGGGTAGAATCTATAACTGCAAAGTCATCCCCAGTGAAACAGTTGGCCGACAGTACAAACCATTAGTTGCCATAATCAGTTGCAAACAGTGGTTAGAGAAGGCTCTAAGGTCAACAGAGACAAGGCTGAAGACCTGGAAGTTGACTGGAGAAAAAGTTCACCAGTTCAAAGAGTTACTCAGGGCTCTAGCACCCCTAAAAGAGGAGAAAATAGGTGGAGGAGAACAAGGAATGGCAGCGCCTAAAAACAGCATGTGTTAGGACTACAGAAAAGATATGTGACCTAGCCAGGTATGGAAATAAGGTACATAACAAAAGTTGGTGGTGGAATGCAGAAGTCTAGGAAGTCATCAAAAGAAAGGAGGAGTGCAGGAAGAAGTGGGAGATAGAAAAGACTGACCGGGCTAGGAAGGACTACTGGTTGGCTAACAAAGAAGCTAAGAAAAACTTGCAATAGAAAAGAATAGGGCATCAGAGGCACTCTACCACCTTTTGGAAAGTGACTCAGTAAGTGGCACAAAGAAACTATATCAGGTTGCAAGGCAAAAACAAAGATAAAGAAGATATTCAGACACCCTTCATAAGGGATACTAGCAACAACCTACTCACCAGTCCACAGGACATCAAAGGCAGATGGAAGGAGTATTTTTCAGCAGCTTATGAATGAAGAACACTCCACAGAAGCTCTACTGCCCCAGAAAGGGCCTATGATGAGAGAAGAAGAGGAGCCCACTGTAGAAGAAGTAAGAACAGCACTACGGAAAATGAAGTCATGGACGGCAGCAGGCTCAGATGAGGTTGCAGCAGATATAAAGATGCTGGGTAAGGAAGGGGAGAAATAGCTCCTGAGGGTACTAACAGCAGTCTGGAGAGAAAGGCATATCCCAGATGACTGGAGAATAAGCATACTTGTGCAAGAACAAAGGGGAAATCCAAAAGTGTGGGCAGTACAGAGACATCAAACTATCACATTGCATGAAAGTTCTGGAGAGAGTAATTGACAAACAGATACGCAGAGCAGTGGAATCAAAGATGGGAGATGAGCAGTTCGGATTCAGATCAAGATGCAGCACAACTGACCCGATGTTTGCAGTGAGACAGATACTGAGAAGAAGCCAGAGATGAGGAGATAGCTCAACTGGGCATTTCGAGACTTGGAGAAAGCATATAACAAGGTCTCAAGAAAGCTGATCTGGGCAGTACTGCTGTGGTTTGAAGTCCCAGAAACATTGGTAGAATTAGTGCAGCCTATGTACAAGGACCCAATGACTCATGTACGAACAGTGTTCGGCCTCACAGAGAGGTCCCCAGTGGGAGTGGGCGTACACCAGGGTTCAACTCTGAGCCCACTGCTGTTCATACTGGTGATGGACTACAATAGCAAACAGGTCAGAAGGGACAGATCAACAAAGTTGCTGTATGCAGGCGATGTGGCATTGCAGGCAGACTCTGATCTAGAACTTCAGCAAAGGACAAGAGAATGGAATGCAAAACTGAAGGCACACAGAATGAACCTAAGCACAGGTAAGACGGTGGTAATGGCAGCAAACTGGGGAAATCGGGAGAAGCTGAGAATAGAGACAGAAGGGAAAATAGTGGAATAGGTAAACAGCTTCAAGTATCTGGGGGAGTGGCTGAGGAGAAGGGAAGTCTGAATGAAGTGGTCAAAGCTAGAATCAGGGGGGCTGCAGGCAACTGGCATAGAGTGTCAGGTGTAGTCTATGACAGAAGAATGTCAAAGAAGTTGAAAAGTAAGGTGTACAAGACAGTGGTGCGACCAGTTTTACTGTATGGTACAAAACCTGGGCAGTAAAGGCAGAACAGATGAAGAAGCTAGAGGTGATGGAAATTAAGTGCCTGAGAAGGGTGGTAGGATGCACACTGTGGGACAGATGAAGAAATGAGGACATAAGAGCAGAAGTCAAAGTAGTTCCAGTTGCAAAAAAAATCAAAGAGAACATATTACAATGGTTTGGACACATGTGCAGAACAGCAGAAGACAATCTGGTGAGGAAGATTTGGGACAGACAGGAAGAAGATAAGAGGAAGCGAGGACGTCCAGCAAAGAGGTGGATGGATTGTCTGAAATAAGAACTAGGACAGTCAGGTATGAGTGTTAAAGAAGGCCGGAGTGTGGCACTGAATTGAGAGAGTTGGCTACAGTTAACAAGATACCCCGACCTCATGTGGAAAAAAAGGGGGCTGATAATGATGATGTTACAAGGGGATGCATTATGTTGGCTTGTTAGTCCAGTATATAGCCATGAACCTATGACTCCTGACTGTAGCATATGTTGTAACACATCTGCTTTAGCTAAGGTCTTTAAGTCTATAACAGTGATTCCAGCTCATAGCTGCACTGCATCTTTGCTGTTTTAAGTGGTCTAAATGTTATTAAACCCTGGTTTCATTCTTGTGTACTGAGTATATGCCCCAGGACTTGTCCTTGCACTGGGACAGTTCCAGGCCAGTCATCTCAGAGCCAAGGGTCAAGTCTATCCCTCCAACCTACCTTATTTGTAGCTGTGTTCTTAAACCCAGTTTATCTGTTGTTGCCTGCCTTTTAATACAATTTGACAATATAACTCCCTCTCCTCATTTACTGGTTGTTGACAACAAGCACATAAGTATAATTTTATAAATTATCTCTTACCAGGCTCAAAGACCTTTGATAAAATTGCTTAATATTCAGTGTACCGATACTGCGTGTACTGATTTTAGTATTACATTTGTGAGTTTTTTTTACTATAAATAGTTTAATGGTGCTTGCTGGTGGCAGGAGGAGGATTCAAGGCTTTTTTTTTTTTTTAGTAATGAAATTTAAATACTCAGTAGCAAGTCCACCCAAACATTATTCTAAAACCAAAATCCAAGCAGTTATAGTTACCCCTGACCCAGAGTCATTCCTGTTGGTATCATGGACTGGCACTTCTCCACAAATTCTTTAGTCAGCCTAATTGAAATGGGTATCTTGAAATGGTGTGAGAATTGTCTTATGCTGTCTGATGATCATATATTACTCAAACAGCGTATTACACTGAGTAAGAGATGTGCATATATAATACTCTTGGAGGCAAAAATCTCATTCACCAAAATTGTCAGCACTACATGACACATCACACCTCTCCAAGGCCATCATAATACACATAATCCATCTAATGCTGAGATTCTGAAGATTTAACTTGCCTACACCTATAAGACCTCCAAATTACTGCACAGTACAAAGCACACTCAGCAGGAGTCCCAAAGTCAACAATGCTGAACCCGTGAGGCAGGCATCAACCCAAACAATTCTTGTATTAGGTGACTCCATTGTAAGACATACAGATGTGCTTTCTACCACACTAAGCATGGAAAGTCTGACAAGTTATGTGCTTGTCTGGTGCTAGAATCCATCAGAATATGCATGCACTCATGTCCTAGAGCAAAACATACCAGCATGACTCTACCTTAGCTCACGGAGGTGTCAATGACTTGAGGTGCACCTCCATGGATTATACGAAGAAAACCAAAATTGAGCTCCCAGACTACAAGTCTAAAGCAGGTATAAGCTTTGCACTGAGAAGCATTCCACCTTCTCCAATGATGATGGCATGATATGAGCAAAAAATAATTTACTTCAAAAACTGGCTCAGTTGTTGGTGTCATTTAAAGGGGGTTCAATATTTGTTAGGCTGGGAAGATATGATTCACAGACCATGCTGCTTCGTCAGGGACAGCCTGCATTTGTCCCCTCAAGGGTTTTGATTACTGAGAGAGAAAATGGCCACCCCCCATAGTGCCTTTTTTAGGCAATGCCAACCTGATAAACATACAAAGAATTAAATAAGCAGAGGACAATTTGAAGGTGTACTGACCAATGTTAAGGTGGACACTGGAACAGTTACACAGGATGCTGTCTGACCTGATCCACAGTGACTGTCATAGCTACATCAGAGTGATTCAAGGGAATAGGTGAGTGGTCTGAAGAACTGTTAATAGCCACTGCAGAGTTACCCCCTCAGCTAAGGCATTGAAGGCAAGAACTCCTGCTTTAAATTATTTTTTTTTTCTTTTTAGGTACATTTTGAGGAAGACCAGCAGGACCAGGAAAAATATTCATGCTATAGCTGGGGAATATGGATGACTGGTAAGCTATGCCTGTAGGAATCAGTTGGAAGATACATTGCCACCTGTAAGCACAAGCAGCACACAATCCTTAAAAAAGTATTAAATTCCCCAAAACAATATTACACAGAAAGCACACAAAATCTCCCTGTCAGATAGAGACAGTTTAAAGAAATTAGGTGCCTTTTCAAAAACACTAAAAGTAACAGTAATAAACACAGAAAAAAAAACTGGGGTTCTAAATGACAGTCTATGTCTAGAACACAAGTCTTAGGGAGACAACAGTAATCGAGGAACATCTACTGACGTGCCTGAAAAGCCAGTATTCTTAAAGACACATCATAAATTTGACCAAAAACACTTAAACCAAAAATATCATACAAAATTATTTACATGTGTGGAAGAGGTCCCCAAAAGTGATGCTATGTGTCAGGCAGGAAGCCTTGGACAAATGCTGCTCTAGAGAATCTTCTGAGATGAGACTGCATGAGATAGCAAGAAAGTACTGCAGGAATTTTAGATAGCCTGGTTGTTTTCATAGTTCCTTACAACAGGGATTAGCCTACATGCAGCCACACAGAGACTGTGTGGAAACGGGTTAGAGCTTTGGAAAGCTAGCCAGGTGCTGTATCCTTGGCAGGATACAACCCCTAGGCTACCACAGCACTGAAAATGATCACTGGACTCGGTCAGTGATACTAAACCACTGAACTTAAAGAATGACAACCCTAAATGTTAGTTATCAAACATGCTGGAAGAGGCAGTGTACAGACCATTCTTTTAGTTTAAAATGCTCACAGGCTAATGAGATGGTTTCAGTTTTCTTCAGCACTGAAAGATGACAGCATTTTACCTGACAAATTACTTTTAGAAAATATAAAAAAAATATCCTTATGTAAGATACACCACAGTAGAAAGTGCCAATCCAAACAAGTAGCAAAGAAGAACTTAAGCTGCATGTTCCATTAGAAACTACTCTAGGATTTTCTCCTTTGAAAAAGAAAAAGAAACAGCTATACTACAATGAAAGAACAGCTTCCTGTCTAAAATCCCATGGTCTACTGTGCACGCATCAGATACAGATGTTGTCATCAGTACATTAACTTTTTTTTTATTCTGAACAGTGGCAGCATGTGACAAATGAAGAAAGGATACTTTCACTTTTCATCACATTTCTTGGCAAACCACTGCAAAAAAGATAGCAGTAAAGAATGTTAGATTTGAAGGAACTACTGTTCCTTTATGTTAATCACTAGGGGGAGGAAAGTAAATCTGTAATGAGTATCTGGAACTGTATCACAGAAATACTGATGCTGCTTGTAGGCTACTTTACTCTGGTAAAAAAAAAAAAAAAGGAAATAAAATAATAAAATCACCATGTTGCAGCCAGAACTCTCCACAACCTTCCAAAGGTATCAAACGTTTTATTAAGACACAAAATATTTAAAAAGTATTCGTTAAGCGCTTTTATCCCTTCAGAACGGGGACTTCATCAGAATACATGCCTTCTATTAAATCCAGCATTTATAGTCCAATGTGGTGATGACATCACAACCACATAAATGCATTTAAAGACACAATCATTTTGTTTAAAAAATACAGCTTAAAAATACAAACATCTATACCGCATTTAATACACTTGAAATAAACTTTCCTAACTTCATGTAAATTTTTAACATAGCCTTTTGTCCCTAGCTCTCTTAATTAACAGGGGTTTTACAGAAATAACTTCATTTAAACCAATACCCTCCCCTGCCTGCTGCTTGATCTGCCATTTGACTTATTTTTCTTCCATTAAATTTCTGTAGTCACCCCCTCTAGGGTTAACTAATACTTTCTCTAAGATCCCAAAATGGAACCCCTGAAAATTCCCACAAACTAAAGAATGCCTCTACAGTGCATTATTATTATTATTATTATTACTAGATATCTGATATATGTGTTCATATATCCTATTATGTAATTGCCTTTCGGTTTTGCCAACATAATAAGCTGGACACCCCTTACAGAGAGCGAGGTAAATAACACCTGAAATGTAAGTTATCCTTAACAAATTCTACTTTTGATTTGAGGGTGTTTTCTACAATAACAATTTTACAATCTACTATGTAGTAACATTGTGAAAAGGATCCATACTTTATAGTACCATCATACTTATTAGCTTGTGTGTTCTTCACATGTTCAAAACTTTATTTTATATTTACCCCAGTTTTATATACATAGGAGGGTCTCTCTCCAACAGCCCTTCTCAAATCTGGGTTTCCCCTGAGAATGGCCCAGTTTTTTTTCCACAATGCCCTTCACTTTCCCTTACCTTTCCCCTGTAGGGTAAAATCACAACCCTTTCAAAGTTTTTTTTGTCCCTGAAGTGACTCTCTAACATGTTAAAATTTCCTAACAGGGGTTTGAATCTCTTACCCCATTCCCTTCTAACATAATTCACATTTTCCTGAACCATGCCCTGTGGATATCCTCTTTCACAGAACATTTCTGCAACTTTCTGTAATTCATTCTCAAGGTCACCAGTCGAAGATGTCATTCTAGCAACCATTACCATCTGGCCTTTCGCAATACTGGCCTTTTGATATGGAGAGTGACTACTTGTGTATTCAAGGTAAGAGATGCTGAATACGGGTTTTCTATATATTTTAGATGTAAAACCACTTGGAGTTTTAAAAATCTGAGCGTCAAGGTAACTAATTGACAAAGGGTTACTTGTGAGAGTAAATTTTAATAAACTAGTAGTGGAATTCAGGTACTTAAATTCCTCCATTCTATCTATGGAACTATTCCACAGAATAAAAATGTTGTCCAGAAATCTTACGTATAATTTGACATTTAGAAAATGCTCACTTCTAAAGACTTTATTTAACTCCCAGTCAAGGAGAACCAGGTTTGCAAATATGGGAGCACATGAGGCTCCCATAGCAACACCGTTGTTTTGTTTGAAGTATACTCCTTCAAAATATATATAATTGTAGTCTAAAACTACCCCCATAAAACTGACTATTAAATTTACTTTCTCATTGGAGAAACCTGACATTTTAGTCAAACAGTTAGCAAACATGTCTAACCCTTCTTTTCTAGGGATACAAGTGAGCAACTCCACTACATCAATGGTCAAGAAAATCTAATTGTTCTCCCAAAGCTCTTCCTTAATTCTACCCAAAAAATCCCATGAATCTTTTACTAAATACTCCACTTTATTCACAACTTGTTTTAACCAAAAGTCTATGGTGACACCAAAAGGGTAAGTTTTTGACCCCTGTCCTGCTACTATTAGCCGAGGGTTTTCGAAATCCCAAAATGGTAGCCACCATAGGGTTCTTGACTTTCAAAAAGCTGTAAATTTCAGGTGTAATACACTCATCCAAAAGGTATTCTTCCAAATAATAATCTATTCTTCGATAACATATTAACTTCATTAAGTGAAACATGGGTATATACATTAGTATCATGTAACATCTCTAGGATTTTTTGGGAATAGTGTAAAGCATCAAAAATGACTATCCCACCCCCTTTATCTGGATGCATGATCCTAATTGTCCTGCTGTTTCTAAACTGTTCAAGTAGTCTCATCTCTTCCCCACTAAGATTTCTATATAAAAAAACTATTTTTTTCTTTTAATTTTAAGGCATATAAATCCTCGATCACAGCCTTCTCAAAACCATTTAGGGTGGGGTCCACTGGTGGATTAGACACACTCTTATTTTTAATTTCTTTATTCCTAGTGAGATTATCATCTTGGTCCCTAAACAGAAAAGCTAAATTCAGTTTTCTCATGTACATTTTTAACTCCAAAATGGTGTCTGTATAATCAAAACCTCTAGCTGGCACATATTTCAACCCCTTCATAAATAACAAAAAAATGCTCCTTAGTTAAGGTTATTCCTGAATAATTACCCTGGATGAGTGCAGTTAGTCATTAATAAAGCTACATACAGCTACCACTGTACTGAGCACTAAACTTACTCACCAACGACCTCATAATGATGATGCTCTGCTCAGGAATACTCTCACTTCTGTCTAGAAGGTACATTAGCACCTTACAGTGTGCAGGTATAGTGCTGAGTCTGATTTCCTTTCCAGTACGCATGTCCTCCTCACAATCCAGCTCAGCAACCTACCTCAAGGTGTCCTATCCGCAGGCCAACTGAAAACAGCTCCTACATCTGTGAGGAAATGGGTTTGCTATACAAGTAAACTACCTGACCACAGGATCCTTCTATCCAGATTGTCAGCAAGTGAAAGCACAAACCCCATTACAGTGTTTTCAGGCACATTCACAGTGTAGACAAGTTGCTCAAAACAAGCACACTGTCATTTCAATATGGTCTCATATGGTGAGAAAAAAGTGCCAATGCATTGCAGGAAGTTCCCCATTCAATGTGGCAATTTACTATGTTGTGCTGCTCGCAAAATAATTAGGGCTTTGTCCACTATCACCTCAGCTACCGTGGCACTTTTTGCCTTTATCTCTATTTCCAGGTGCATAAAGATGATGGGGTTTAGCTCAAAGGTGTGCAGATAGTTAGTGCTTACAACCAAACTGAAAAGCAGGAAATGGGTACCTGGTATGGTATGCTCCAATACCTCTACAGTGACGCTGCTTGCTGTGAATTTGGGACAATTACAGTTTTACTTCCTTTTCCATCCAGAACAGTAAACATACGATTCGTCAGGAAGACAAAAGTGCAACAAGCAGCTAGAGCTCTGTCTGCAAACATGGTCTTCATTTATCTTCTTGATATAAACAGTATTATTAGTCTCCAACTTTTGTGTCCAATTAAAGACTGTAGGAGTTCCACAATATCTGAATGCAATAATGTAAAAGGTTTGCAATGTTTAAGTCCAGGTCTGCAAATACTTCACAGAAATGTGTCACCTTCCTTCTCTTCTGTTACTGTATAATACAGCTGACCAAACTCCACAAGA